>NC_142338.1:46338333-46644166 GCF_054954075.1 Amborella trichopoda | reverse complement strand
TTTTGCATACACAGGGAAGGCCGTCGAAGACCAATAAGATATCATACTGTAAACTAGAAGATGTCGTAAACTAGAAGATGTCAAATTCGAATGGCAATATAAATTGAAGGTTCACTTCTATGAGAATCAAATCATTAAATATAACAAGCACAAGATATGCGTAACCTATAATTGGACAAAGCAAATTATAAAGCTAATGAACATTAGATATACAACACAACACGCACACACACATGCACACTGAGAGAGAAAGAGAGAGAGAGAGAAGAGAGAGAGAGAGAGAGAGAGAGATCTAAGCATAGATGGAAAAGAAAAAGGAAAGAGATCAGGAGCCAAACCTTGAAACTAGTTTAACCTTCGCCTCTTTCGAGCATGGTAAACTTCTCCATCTACGTCTGAAGAACCAGATGCACCAGCTCTTCTTCTTCTAAGCAAGTTGGAAGAGCCAGAACTACTCGGCTCATTAGAGGCATCAACAACCCCATTTTCCACCTGTAAGATAGCAACTGTGCTCGAAACTGAAACCTGATCTTCATGTAGAGAAGTTCCTTGTGTACCAAGATCACGTGAATTTTCCGGGTTGACAGAAGGAGAAGCACCAGAACTTATAAGCATATTATTTATCCTAGCCAACCTTTCAAGCATGCTTTCCATATCAGCAAGCCTGGCACTTAAAGCAGCAAGCCTTCCAGATCTACGTATGCGAGTGAGAGAAAGATGGTTCCACAAATCCAACCCATTTCTAACAAGAGCACTACCTCTCGATCCCCCATCAACACCATCGCGTTGACTTTGAGGTTCTAATAACGACTCAGCTACATCATTTCCAGACAAATCCCTCTCTGGTCTACGAATATGATCAATTAGAGAATCATCAAGGATCCCTTCTTGCCCAACAGCTCTACTCCAATGGCGTAATCCATGCCAATATCTAAAATCCTCCCCTAATCGTCTATTAAAGGAGCGATGAAGTCTTGGTCTTGCACTCTCGATTCTCTGTCCACGAGGTCTCGGAGGCACATTCAAGCTTAAACCCCCCTCTTCCTCACATTTCTTCTCAGAGCCATTATTTGTGCTGCTTCCTCGACCATATATTGGCGTTATATTCGCTTCCGTAACCTCTCCTTTACATACAGGGCATTCCTTGGAATCAGAATGAACATGAAGCCATTGATAGAGGCATTCCCAGCAAAAGAGATGGCCACAAGATGTAACAACAGGTTCTCTTGCTAAATCCAAGCAAATATTACACTCAAAGTTAGCTGCCGCATTGTTCTGTTTATTCAATTTCCCCCCTAAATCCTGAACTTCAGCCTCTTCCATCACTTTTTTTAGTGTCTCTGATGTTCCAGTGGATCTTTCTAAGGGTAAAATATCACGGATTGTATCCCTATCTTCGTCTAAGGAATTTCTTATCTCATCTAATGTAACCATAAGGGCATTAGAGTCCATTTCATGGAAGTCTATACGCCTATATGGCCTTGGCCATCTTCTCCAACGATGTCTATGAGTAACCGGAGAATCAACTGAATATTCTGAAGAATTCATTTGAACTGAGGACCGACTGCCATCCACTGATAATGGCTGTTGAATTGTTGCATTGACACTACGAGAAGAATCACTTAACCCTATGGTATCAATTGGAACATGCGTATCCTCTCTTAGTAATGGCACTGGAACTGATTCTAGTTCTAAACCAGTATGAGGCATCAAAGGAAGGCCTATGTATAGGTTAAGATCCATTCTCTGAGTTTCATTAACTCCATCATCAGCCATTTCTGTAAGTCAATAGACTGAACTAGAAATTATAAATTAGTGGTTTGGAGTAAGATTCTAACCTCAAATTGAGGGTTCAGATCAAGGGGCTCCAAGCAGCTATGTTATACAGAACCCTAGCAATCATATGTACACATTTAGTTTGCCCAAAACCACCCAGATAAATAATGAATATTTACCTGATTTTGTCAGGAATCTATTGCAGGGAGTGGTGGTTCTTTCACAAAACGAGCTCCCTTCTGAAGTGTTCAAAATTCACTGAAAGGAAAAACAAAATTACGATGAATAAATTGAACACAAATCCTAAGATTTAAGTGAGAGATGATTCATCCTAAATAGTAAACTCAGAATCTAAAATTTTGTGCTTTAATACGTTAAAAAGCAGAAAAGAATAGAAGAAAGAATTCACCGAAAAGAAAATAAAGTTGTGTACCCATCAGCTATACAAAACATTATATCATGAATCCAACCTAAAAGAATAAATAAAATACAAATACAAATACTAGTCGCACCCATTAATTAAATTGCAAGGCCATGGTAGAAGCCAAAGAGGAGAAACCCCTAAAAACTGTTACTGCTAACCTAGTCCCTAAAAATATTTTTTAATTTAACGAAACCTTGAAACGCTTTATTGCACAATCGAATATACCATAACATTTCATAACCCGAGCTCAATTTCTCTGGTACTTTCCAAGAAGTTCCAGGTTCATCTGGCTATCCAAAGCTCTGAAAAAACGTAAATTTCGTTAAAAAAAAAAAAAAACACTTCATGGATTAAATATTACAAGATCATCAAGAGACCCACGACTTAAAAAAGTTACCATACACCCAAAAGCAAATAAAAGAATTACCAGTAAAAGGAATTTGACTTCAAGGTTCCAAAAACCTATAAAACTAATAACTTTAGAAAAAAATACACAACAAATTTAAAAACAATGAAATATAAATAATGGTGAAATATACGTGAAAATTCCCAGCTCATCGTGAGTTATTATCATACAAAAAAGTATCGTTAAGCACAAACCTCAAAACCCTAGAAATAATCAAAATCCAATACTGTAAAACCTAAAAAGAAAATTATCCAGATTCATGAACTGAATCTACTCGAATCATGGACAATTATTTTGTCATCGTTGAAAACACAACGAAAACCCTAATTAATTCCTGAAATCCGGAACTTACCTTGAATTTTAGGGATTTCCTTTAAGGCTTCTATAAAAGAAGCCATTTTTTTTTTCCGCAAGAGAGAGAAGAAATCCAAGCGAGCTCAGACTGAGACTTTAAAGAGAAATGCGAATGATGGACCACAGCCATTCTCTGCGAACACTTAACACCCCTAGAATTCACAAAATTTTCGATAATACCATCATGACTAAAATACCCTTAAAATATGAAATCTTTTTCGATAATGCCATCATGACGGAAATACCCTTGCTTAAGACATTGACTGTCGCGGTTTTGGTGCCTCAGCGGCAAATTGTGAAATTGGAAAAGCATTTGGTGTTCCCATGGAACCATTGTTCATTTTATCAACAATTTGGTCCCACGGCTCAAAAGGCTGCTTTGGGGGCATCTCATGGATTCCAACACTCTGAGGCTTAGCAAGAATAATTTAAGAAAAATAAAGGAAAAAAAACTTCAAAAAATATCATTTTGGAGAATTTTATGCTTAATGTCAATTTTCTTTCTCGAAAATTGATTATAGGGTAATTTATCAAATTACCATGAGAGATGTATAATTTAACACTTTGTGCATATCTTTTCAAAATACTCATGGAAAAATACATCGTCATGTGTTTGAATAGTTGCAAATGGGCAAAATGTCAAATACTCAATCTGCGATGATTATTTTGATAACGGAAAAAGTTTATAAAATGGTGCAATCTTAAGAATTAAAGTTGCACCTCAAAAATCCATCATAAAAGTTGTTTGCATGTTGAGAAACCCTCTAATTGATCATCTCGATATCGATATCGAGATATATGAATATGAAAAGTAAAAAAAATCTCGAGTTCGTGAAATAATTATCTTGCAACAAATTATCTTTACCATCTATTTTCAAGATTATCATGTATTTATAAATCTATTTGATTTGAATTATTTTTAGCATTTGAAATTTTATAATTTGAGATGAAAATAAATTCTCAAGCCATCATAAAAAAAAAATTATATCTATAGTATATTTACGATAAAATTTAGAGGGGTGCGTTAATTGGATTGTTTAAACTTGCAACCGTATGCAAACCTCTCCCTTTCGATAAATTGCCCTTGATTATATGACAAGTAATCACACGATCATTGAACAATTCGATCCTGCACGACCCGTTGTGCCTCTAAAATTTATCCATATCTAATTTATTTATTGGATACAAATATTATCATCTATATAAGCATCGCGTGGTTTCTATGAGGTTGCAACCTTAAACAATCCAATTCAAGTGCTCCTCCAAATGTTATCATAATATATAATTTTGATGTAAAAAATTCTTAGAATTATCTCAAAATCTATTTTATATTTAATTACAAAATTTTAAACCCTCAAAGAAACTCTTGAAAATGGATGGTCTATATAATGTGTTGCAAAATGCACTATTTATGAGACTCAAAAAAAAAAAATTATTTCATATTCATACATCTCAATGTCAAGATGATCAATGAGATGGCTTTTTAACAGTAAAATAATAATTTCCAGTGGATTTTTGAGGTGCATCTTTAATTCTACATTTTAAGATTGCAACCTCATATAAATTTTAAGGTTGCAACCTCATATACAATAAGGAATACAAAATATTTGGATATATCTAACTAATTTAGGGTTCATAAAATGTGAGTTTTGCATAATAGATCAAAATAGTGTACTACTAAAAAAAGTCAATTATTCAATAAACAACAAAAAACAACAAATATTAATACAAACATAAAATAAACAACAAATATTAATACAAACAAACAAGTTGTATAATATTTACCCAAAACAACAATACAATATAGTGTACTATTATATATATCAACATGTACTACTAAATAAATCGATTGTTCAATAAACTACCCAAAACAACAAATATTAATACAAACACAAAATAAACAACAAATAATTATACAAAATAAACTTCGACAATTTTTACCAAAAAAGGTCCACTACAACAATACAAAATAAATAGTAATAACAAAATATAATATTGTATTAATTGTGACAAAATTAATCAACAATATAAGGCGTGAGTAAGAAATGTATGAATCACAACCAGACTAAAAAGCAATCTCTTCAACTTTGTAGGATATTGTATGGGGGGATAGAAAAGTTTGTAGGATATTGTATTAGGGGACACATATTTTTTAGAACCCTAAATTATCTAATGCTCGAATGATGGGGTTAAGTTGGGTTTTTTCAGGGGTAAATTATCGGTTATTCAAAAACCGAAATGTTTTAAATTTTTATTTTAAAAAATCGAAAATTTAAAATTTTCAGTTTTTCAATAACCAAAATTCAGCCATTTTGGTTGTTTAAAAATCGAAAAAGGGTACAAACGTTTTTTTAAAAAAAATTGGTGAAGAAAACGGACATAATAATAGAAATTATTTGATATTTTGATAATATCCTAACAAATATTTATGTAATTTTCCTATAAGACAAGACTTGCAAGAAAATAAGTTGTACATGGCCATAGTGGGGCTGGCTGCGCCATACATTAAATAGGTGTTGTAGTTTAATGTTTAGTATCCTGAAAGAAAGTTGTTTTTATGGTTAAAATTGAGAATGAAACTCTTTTGCACCACGTCTCTAAATGAGGGTCCAACTTCTCCCAGGTTAAATACTAGTCTGAGTTGTACGTAAAATTGATCGGTAGAAGAGTGATCAAATATTCACTGACCTAAGAGATCTACTTGGCGATAGTTGATGTTAGAGATCTATCTCTATTAGGCAATAATAGCTCAATGTTAGATAGTAAAAAGTAAAAAAAAAAATTTATTTTTCTTAATTATTATTTATTATAAACTTTTTAAAACCAGTTATGGAACGTTTTATTTTATTTTTTTTGTGTTAAAAAAACACTTTAATATGATACTAATTATTGTGTTGTTTATCAAAAAGAAAAATGTGGCTTATATGGGTTTGTATGAAACATTTACAAATTTAGAACTCTATGATAAAAATAGTTGAAAAACTACTCTTGTAGGACAAAAAGAACTTCTCCAATAATATTTTATTTTATATTGTGAAAATCCTTAAAAAATACGTTAGAGTGCCATGGAAAATTAAAATCATTTAAAATTTATAAATTAAGATATGCAATATTTTAAAATTAAAATTTTATTTCAAAACTTATGATTTTAAAGAAAAGTTAAAAAAATACAGAAAAGTGAAAGTAGAATAGAAATAAAAAATAAAAAAATAAAAAAGTTAGCCATAAACT
Source organism: Amborella trichopoda (assembly GCF_054954075.1). Lineage (NCBI taxonomy): Eukaryota > Viridiplantae > Streptophyta > Magnoliopsida > Amborellales > Amborellaceae > Amborella > Amborella trichopoda. The sequence goes on along the minus strand of NC_142338.1, from coordinate 46,637,975 downwards.
ATTTTTTAATCATAAAAGTATGCACTTAAATTTTCAATTTTCAAAAAAACAAAAAGAAAGAATAAAAATTGAAATCCTATTCTTTTTATATTTATTATATTTTTCATATTTTACAACATAATTTTTTAATATTTATTTATGTAAAAATAAATAATTAAAAAACATTTCAAAGATTAAAAAATTTAAATTCAAAACTTTAGAATTTAAATATTGGAAAATAATTTAGTATTTTTAAGCATTTGTTAGTTTTTATGAAATAACCAAAAAGATGATGAAAATTAATGAAAATAAAAACCGCTTTATTGAAATCGGAAGAGAGATAAAATAGAGATGAAGAGAGAAATGTTGTTGTGAACCTTATGAATAACAGAAGAGTTGTGTAAATGGCTATGAGATTTTGATATATGTGGTAGTTGGTAAGTGAGCCCTGGCTTTGGAGTTTATCCTCTTGCCTAAATGACATGTTTTGCATCCAATGCTCTAGATCTCTGTCAACTGTTACGCATTCTTTTTTCATTCTCTCTCTCTCTTCCCTAAAAAAAAGGTTTTGATTAAAAAATCTCCATTAGCGCATTCTTGATGGGTGATTAAAAAATGAAAAGATAATGACATTTACCAAATATGGATAGTCAATGAATTCAAAGGAAATAAGACGAAAGTAAATTAATATTTATTAAATGTATTTAAAATTGAAGGAATGAGAGGGACCGTGAAGTAAATGGTAGTCGTGAGGCTCTATTGTCATACTCCAATAAAAGAAATATAAAAAAAACATAAATTTTTTAGAAAAAATTTGAAATTCATAATTAAATGAAAAATTACTACAAAACAAAAAAAAAAGTACCAAATCACACTCGTTGTTGATGAAACATTAGTATTTAGAATTTTACATGTGATAACAACATTAAGCATCAAATAAAAAGTACATAATAAATAAAATTTTTGGAACATGAAATTTATTAGCAAGTATGAGTTGTCATATCAGGTACTCTAAATAAAATATTCTCACAACAAGATTGTGAACCAAAAAATATATATAGTGAGGTGATTGTGAAATTATAATTAACTACATACCTTCAAGTGGTAGGGTTTTTCAGTACAATTTCACTCTTGTTCTACTATGCACATGAAGTAGAACCATTTAAATTTTCAATGAAAAATACAACTTATCTCAAAAGATGAAAATGATCGTAGACCTTCATAGATTGCCAAGAGTACATTCACAAAGCAATATAATTAGAAATATATAAGCATAGAGAGCAAAAAAAATTAATGCAAATTTACTCTGTATATATTAGTGAAGGAAGACGATATCTCTCCAGAATTATTGGTTTATCTTATAGCATGCTTCACAATATACACAGAAAGGCACAGCTATTGCCCTATAAGTTTTTGTATATTATTAAAAAAGAAAATTATTTCATTTCTTTGAAGACAATTGGAAATTTTAGATAAAATTTTCTTAAAATTTACTCCTTGTGTGGGTAATCTTCTCTCTCTATTTTCATAAAACTCTCCCATATAAAAATTCAACCTGCCTATAACTACTTTCATATCACATCACTCATCTCTTCCAAAAGGTGCCTTAAAACTCTCCCATCAAAATTCAAAAATTAAGGTACCTTACTACTCTCCCATCAAAATTTAAACATTATATAACTAGCTTCATCTCACGCACCTGTTCTATCAAAATTCAAATGTATAACTAGAGCAACAAAACGACCCCTATAAGTAATGTTTTCTCTCATTCACTCTACTCTTTTTCTTCATTCACTCTACTCTAACTCATCGTTCTCTCTTTACTATCATTCTCTTTCTTTATTACACAAATCATATTTAATCTTCTTCACACACTCTTGACAGAGTGATACACTCTCTAAATGAAAGCCGATGAAAGCCGATTATATTTTAGAGAGTGTAACGGAAAAGCATAACGGGATCATATTTTAGAATAGAAAAAGTGGAAGTGAAGTATCGAATAAAAGGTATGCCTTTAACTTCTCTTAATGTATTACTACATTGTTTGGTTATATCAATAATATGTACATTAAGGCTTTCTGTATTACTATATTGGTTAGTTATATATGTGATTTGTAAATTTTGGTTTTTTGTGGTCTCTTATGAGAATTGAATGATGGTTTATTTAACCATTTTATGTATATAGATATTATCTCCAAGTTATTTCTCTCCATCGTGTTACTCTTTCTTTCTCATCTTCTTTTCTCTTACTTATCCTAAAATTTATTCTATTAATTTTTTGCTCCATATTTTACTCATCTATCCTACAATCTCTCACTATTTTTCTCATCTTCTTCTCTCTCTTATCCTAAAATATATCATAGATATTTTTTGCTCCATATTTTTCTCTTATATCTTAAAATCTCTCATGCAACCTCTTTCTCTCTCCCTAACCTCGTCATATATCCTAAAATCTCTCATACAACGTATTTCTCTCTCCCTAACCTCCTTTCTCTATATCCCATCCTCTCCGTGTTTGTTTTATTTCTCTATTCTTGCGCCACATATCCTTCACACTTTCCTACAATCTCTCCCTCTCTACCGTTTCTCCAAGTCTCTCCTTCCCTCTTTTCTAAAATCACTCTCCCTCATATTTATCAACATTCTCATTTAAAATCTATATTATGTTTTTTCAAATGTCTCTCTTCCATATTTCTCTCTCCTTCATCTTTATTAATATTCTGATTTAAAATCTCAATCTTTCCTCAAGTCTCTCTTTTTTTACTAAAGTCTCTCTTTTCTAAAAACTCTCTCAATACTCATTCCATCTCCCCCAGTCTCTCTCTCTTCTCTCTAAAGGGTTCTCATGGTAACTCCTTATTTGTGAATGTTATTTTAGAAATGTCTCCATCTCTCTCGTTAAAACTCTCTCTTAATATTCATTGTCTCTCTTCCCCCAACTATTCTCTCTCCCTCTCGTAAGGGATTTCTGATGGTAACTCCTTATTGTTCAATGTAGTATTTATTACTTATCTATACATTATATCTATAAAACTCTCTAAATATTTACTCTCTCTATTTCTCTTTCTCCTCCTCTCAATAAGCTCTCTCCTCTCATTTATTTTCTCTTTCTCTCCTTTTAATGTTGTCTTTCCCTTCTTCTCTCTCACTGCAACTCATGATCATCACAAGTATATAAGAAAATGAAGCATCTACAAAACGCCTATAGCTCACTCATTGCAACTTGTAGTTATCATGAATATATAAGAAAATAAAGCATCTACAAAATGCTTATAGGTGAAGTTCTACCGTATTTCATCTAGTTACAATTATCCAACAGTATTTGAATTTTTATAATTATTGTACTAATCATATCTATCGAAAATTTGGGATGTGATAAATATGATCAAGTTGCGCCAAAATAAAATATTTAAAAATAATAAACATAAAATAAAATAACAAAATTACCCCTGAAACTTTATAGGGGTATTTTGTGTAATTTTTATCATTTAAATTATTTGTTTTATATTTTATTCATGTGTATCTCACTAAGGCACACACACCTACAAAATTTCAGATCATTATGTTTTGTAAAAAAAAATTAAAATTCAAACATTATCAGACATATGTGACCATGTGATAAACTTTGAATGGTGATAAAGCCGTATAGACATGTCGTAGTGTTTTCCCTATTTTAATCATTGGTGTTTGTTTATGAAAAGTATTTCATCTCTCTTTGATTCTTTCACCATGAAAAGTATTTTATCTCTCTTTGGTTTTCACCCTACATGTGAGAACTAGTATTTTTATTTTATTATGGAATTTAGTTTCATTTTTATTTTTTATTCTATGTTTTGCATTTTAGATTTTGTAAATTTATTTTTCTTATAAAATATCATTAAAAAATATTATATGCATAACAATTTGATAACACCTCAACGCAAATGCATACTATTAGTTTAATTATATACATAAGATAAAACAAGATATCATCTTTATCTAAAATCATAAGGATCACCCAAACAAATTTTCAATGATCTCTCTCCTTGATTTTCTACCCCTCTCTCCCTTAAGTCTATCTCCTTGTTTTTCTTTCCATTTCTCTCTCTTCCAATGTCCTCTCTATTTTTACCTCTCCCTTAAAGATAGGGATTAACACCATGAGTTTCTCTCTTCCAATGTCTTCTCTATTTTTACCTCTCCCTTAAAGATAGGGATTAATACCCTAAGTTTCGTACTCTCTCTTTCAATGTCCTCTCTAATTCTCCTTCTCTATTAAGATAGGGATTAACACTCGAGTTTCTCTCTTCCCACGAAGATGTCCCTTAAAGATAGGGATTATTGCTTTGAGTTTCTCATTCTCCATCTCTATTAAGATAGGGATTAACACCCGAGTTTCTCTCTTCCCATGAAGATGTCCCTTAAAGATAGGGATTAGTGCCTTAAGTTTCTCTCTTCCCTTGAAGATAGAAAGGTATATGTCTTTTTTATTCTCTCTCTCAATCTCATTCCATGCACTCTCTATCTCTCTCAATCTCTTATAGTCTTGTATCTCTCTCCCTATCACACCCCAAGAATTTACAGTACTGTTATTCCTGAGATGTGACAGACAAAACATATATACATCTATTGATAGGACAAATTTACAGTGGCGAGGTCTTACAAAGTAAATAAAGAAAGCTAGTACAACAACAGTATCTTCCAAGGTTGATCTTGACTATCACTCAAAATGAATCCGCAGTTATCCTGAAAAAATGTTTACCATAGTTTGATGAGTTTGGCTACTCAGTACGTGATCATCATAATCCTAAAAATAATCATGATTGAAAGATATCAATATTTTCCAAAATGAGATCTATTAACAGAAATGCATCAACAGTTTTACTTTCAATAAATGCATAATTAAGTATAATCCGAGTAATTGAAATGCTTATAACACTTTTAACGGCAGTACATAATTCAAAGGATTTCACAAAATACCCTACTGGCGTCCCAAGTAGGTCACCTATATACCCCATCAGCATCCTGATGGGTCCACTTAATCCCTATCGGCGTCCCAGATAGGTCCACTTAATCCCTGCAGGTCCACTTATACCTCACCGGTGTACCGGATGAGTCCACTTAAACCCTACCGGTGTCCCAGATAGGTCCACTTATACCTCACCGACGAACCGGATGAGTCCACTTGCATACTTAAATTATTTCTAAATATCTTTAAACATTCGAAAGCAGCAATATCATGTACTCAACATATCACTGAAACCTTTAATATGAATTTAACTTAAATCATTAATAACAGTCACTCTCTATAACATTTCAAAAATAACCAATCAAATATTTTGGGCTCAAATTTAGAAAGGTAGCAGTTTGTAAAGGCATTCTAGCATAATTGCCAATTTAATATGTATAGAAAAACTCTTATAAAAATTCAAGAATACGGAATTATCACAATTTATGGAATATCAATTCACAAATAAACATTTCACAACAATACTATAATCAATTGCAAAAATGTCAATTTTTAAATAATAAGGCAGTCATTTGCACATGAATTTTACAATGTCTAAATATTCAAAACAGTAGAAAGAAATATCACAATTTTACTAAAAGCAGAAATATCACATTTATTTCTAACAATAGACAAGAAAAATAAATAAATTTATTTTTCTAATTTACAGCATTCAAAATTTCTAACATAGATAAAATATCACAATTTTTATTAAAAAGATTATTTTTCAAGATAATGAAGTCACGTGCGCATAAAATTTATCGCGCCTAAAATTCATGATAATAAGCAGAAATAATTATTTCATTTTATTTTTAAAAAGAATGGATTATTTTTCGAGACAATGAGGTCACTTACACACAAAACTGATAAAATAAAGATCCTAGAAGGAAATATCACTATTTATTAAAAATAGACTATTTTTCAGAAAGACGATGTCACTTACCCATAATTATTTGAGAGGGAGCTTCCGATAAAAATTTTCGGTTCGAGAGAGAAGTTCACTGTGTTTCGACCAGAGAGAGATCTCAAAGTTTTGTTTTAGGGTGGGAGTGCTCACATCCCCTATTTAAATTCTTATAACGTATTATTATATTATTTTCTTACGCTCTATCTCATACCTGAGGTGTTACGTTAAAAGCAAACGTTTATCGTACGAAAACCACGTCCGCTAAAGGACGCTGCCAGCTGCAAGCAGCAGGAGGCAAAAGCGGGGAAAGGAAAAAAGTAAAGGCAAAGCAAAAGTTAATTCAAAGCAAAAGTTTTTGAAAACAGTGATGGTCCCCAAGGACCATCATACTCAAACAGAACATCACCTATTTATAAGCATATGTTCTCCTTTTTTTTTTGAAATTTTAGGATTGTTACACTCCCCCCTCTCTCTCCTTAAAAAAACTTGAGAGAAGAGATGGACCCACTCTTAGGATTAAGGGCAGTGTCTTTAGACTATTGATTGCACGGCAAAGATACGATAACTGTGAGAACCCTTCTTAAAGAGGGATGGAAGAGCATTAAATTATAAGAGAGAGAAATATTACACGTTTAAAGGCCCCATAACCACACACACGTACCATCTCCCACTTGGCCATGAGGGCCAGATATATTGAAAGATCATAAAGTCTTTACCACTTATTGAATTTAATATTTATGTGCATATTTTTGTCATGAGGCTTTTACGCAAGTGCGGTTATACATCTCATAACAAAAAATATCCAAAGTCATGTCATGGATTTTCACGCTAATGCGGTTTTTCCTCTCATGACCAAGACATCAAAAAATATCCCATTTGGGAGTTCCTAACTTAAATATTTTTAAGTCCCATCAAAACTACATGTTTTGATAATATTTCTGCACTCAATCCCTTTGCTAAATGGTCAGCAATCATATCTGAAGATGGCAAATAACTTACGGTTATTTCATTCTTTCCAATAATATCATAAATATAATGATAATCAATCTCAATATGCTTACCCTTGGAATTATAAGATTCATTTCTAATTGATGAAATAGCAGCCTGATTATCAAAAAAAAATTTAACAAGTCCGTCGGCTATATCCAGCTTCAAATCATTTATGAAGCGTTTAATTCATACGGCATAAGTTATAGCAATGCTACAAGCAATATACTCGGCTTCCATAGTATACCGAGCTACACAACTTTGTTTTTTACTAAACCAAGAAACACATCCACCACCAAAGAAGAATACAATTCCAGAGGTTGATTTTCTATCATCTGGGTCTCCTGCAAAATCTGTATCAGAGTATCTAGTAACATCTAAGTTGTCAGCTTGGAAGCACAACTTGTAATTTTTAGTTTTCTGAATATATATGAGTATCATTTTTACAGTTTGCAATGAGTCATCCCAGGATTACTCTGAAATCTACTTACAAGACCATATGCATAACTCAAATCAGGTCTTGTACACAACATAGCATAATTTATGCATTCTACAGCTTGAGCATATGGAATTCTTTCCATTTTAACTTTGTCACTATCATTTAATGGATACATTTTCTTTGATAATTTTAAGCCTTTACAAACAGGTGTATCTATGGGCTTGTAATTTTCCATCTTAAATATATTTAAAACACTTTCTAAATAATTTTCTTGAGATAAACATAGAAATCTTGAACTTCTATCTCTTGTTATCTTAATGCCCAATACATATGAGGCTTCTCCCATATCTTTCATCTCAAAATGGGAACTTAGACATGATTTTGTATGGTTAATCATGCCAATATCATTACCGAATATCAAAATATCATCAACATATAATAACAATATAACAAAATTGCTCCCACTATTCCAGACATATACACAATAGTCTAACCTATTCGCTATATAACCAATTTCAATGATTGCATTATGAAAAGTAATGTACCATTGCCTAGAAGACTGTTTTAGACCATATAAGATTTCTTAAGTTTATATATTTTGTCTTCTTGGCCTTCAATTACATATCATTCTAGTTGTTTCATATATATATCTTCTTTTAATTCTCTATTTAAGAAAGCTGTTTTGACATCCATCTGAAATAATTCTGGATCATAATATGCAACTAATACAAAGATGATCCTAATAGATGAAAATTTTGCTACTGGAAAATAAGTTGCTATATAATATATGCCTTCCCTTTAGGTAAATCCTTTAGCTACTAACCTAGCTTTACATTTATCAATGGATCAATTTGCATTAAGCTTTTTCTTAAGGACCCATTTGCAATCGATGACTTTTCTATCTTTGGGGATGTCAACCAACTCTCAAACTTGATTTCTTTTAATAGAATCAAGTTCATCATCCATGGCTTGAGTCCACTCAGCCGAGTCATGTAAGCTAATAGCTTTACTGTAGCTAAGAGGTTTCTTTATTGAAGAGTAATTATCTTCATTCATAAATACATAAAATTCTTCTAAAGTCGTAGGTGGGGCTCTAGTTCTTTTAAGCCTATCCGGTATACTTGATTCAATTAAATCATTCTCACCAAATGTAGATGGAGTCTGAGAAACAGGGTCTTTCAGACCCTTATCTTTATCAATTTCATATAACTTAATAGGCTTATTTAAAATATTTTCATCGTCTATATTTTTTAAAAAAATGAGCATCATGACTCTCTACTAATGATCTAGTATTATGGTTATATAATTTATACTCTTTAGAATTTTCTGAATAGCCTATAAATAAGGTGAAACAATATTCACCTCCCCTATTTGTTTGAAGAATTTTAATATGTCTACCTAACTGATTTTCTACATCAGTTTTATATTCTTTAAATGTTTCTAATGCATCTTATTTCTTATAATTAGGTATACATATCCATAACGTGAATAATCGTCTATAAATGTTATGAAATATTTCATACCTCTATGTGTTTTCACATTTAATGGGCTACATATATCATAGTAAACAATACTAAGTAGTTCACTAAACCTTTTCCCTTTAGGGAAAGGCTTCTTAGTTTACCAGAAATACATGGTTCGCATGTTTTGAACACAATTTCTTCTAAATTGGGGAGCAAGCCTCTTTTAACCATTTGATTCATTTTGTCTTTATTTATATATCATAATCTTAAGTGTCATAAATATGGATCATCCATACACATAAAAGCATCAAAAGAAGCATCAATATAACCAGAAAATGATGAACTTTAATTAATATTCAGTCGGAACAAATTGTCAACTTTAGTACCGTACACCAAAGCTCTAGAATGCTTCCCAATGGTAACCCGACCAGACCTGAACCTTATTTCATAACCCTTGTCATCTAGCCTTGTGACAGAAATCAAATTGTGCTTCATATTGGGCACATATAATGTTTCAGTCAATAACAGATTTGTTCCTCCTAGTAAACACAACTGGAAAGTACCAACACTTAGTACATCACAGTAGGTGTCATTTCCCATATAAATCTGCTAGTTACCAGTTGCAATCTCTTTCAATTTTGTGAATCCATCCTTGGTCCTTGAGACATGTCGAGTGAAGGCTGAGTCGACCCACCAATTTCTCAGGTCATGATCGGCAACTATTAATTTTAGGACTACGCAGATCAAGTCTTTTCTCTTATTTTGATTATTTCGAACAGGGTTGTTATTTTGGTTCATATTTTTATTTTTTAGCTTAGGACAATTAAACTTGATGTGCTCAATTTCTTTACAATAAAAACAGGTTCTCTCAACTTTATTCTTTTGATTTTTAAAATTTCTCCTCATTCCCTTATACCTAGTATTTTTTTGATAATTGAAAGGGTTTTTGAGGATCTGAGAAGATGAACTTGGAGCAAAGTGGAGCTCATTTGACTTCTTCCTCATTCTTCTCTCAAGTTCAATACTAAAATGCAAGGGAAGATTTAATATGGTTATCCCTTGTGCAGAATGGTTCAATGCAATTACAACAGACTCCTAAGATGGAGGGAGATTGTTAAGGACAATAGACACTTGCATGCGATCGGGGACTGGATTCCAAGCTGCAATAAGGTCCTTTGCGAGCACTATCATTTTATTGACATGCTCGGTCACTGAGTCCATTTCTTTCATTCTGCAAGAATTGTATTTTTCTAACAACAATTGTACATGGGTCTCAAAAGTGGTCCCATACTTTTCAGATAGGGCGTCTATCATACTTTGAGTTGTGGTGTAATCCTCAAAAACTCTAATTAAATCATCTTCCATAAAGCTCAACATAGTAGTCTTAGCTACTTTGTCATCTTCTAACCATTTTTCAAGTCTCCTTCTGGCTTGACCATTGGCATTAGGCTCTAAAACAGGTGGTTCTGTTTCTAGGACATAATCTACCCTATCTTGAAAAATAATATATCTAATTTTCTTTTCCACATAGAAAAATTGGTCCCATTGAGTTTTTCAAGTTTGGATAATTCTGACATGACTAGCCTAGATGTCATTTTAAATTGTTAGATAATACCTAAAAGTTCAAAAACAAATTTAATTGTGTTTAAGAAACGGTTGTCTGCTAGCTAAATTAATAAGTTTGCTGACTCTCAGTGAGCTGCAACTTCAAAGAAAAATTTTCTCGAACAGTTTATGTTCGCACTGCTGTGATGCAACAAAAAATTAATAACGTAAGGCAACAACTAATTTTTATGTCAAATCTTGCATAAGAATAATTTTCATAAATATGTGAATATGTCTTAGCACAAGATAGAGAGTCTACAATGATATTTGATATTTTTCAACAAAAAATATGGCATTGCATAATCAAAAAAAAAAAAAAGGAAAATTCTCAAAATCAAGATCATGAAATTTTCTAACTTAAAGAGAACAAAGCATAGGATAATTATGCAATGCAGTGACAATTATTATGCAAATAAAATATGTCGAAAATCTCTAAATTATAGGTCACAAAAAAATAAATATATGCAATTGATATGTAAGCCTTTACCCCAATAGAATTGGCCTATGCATAATAAGATTCAATAATAATAATAATAATAATAATATGCATTAATTTTCAATAACAAAAAGATGGAAAAAAGAAAATGTCAGCCATCTGATTTTCAGGCGTCCATGGTCAATAAAAAAAGTATGTAACAATACGTAAATTTAGATGCTCAGCTACCTTGCATAGAGTAGAAGAACTTTTTTTTTTTTTTTTTTTGTACAGTCTTTACAAATTACTATTATTATTATTATTAATTTTATTAAAAAATAGATAGAAAAATTATTAGCCTTATTTTCTGTGGGCTCACGTATGTACTGTATCAGCAACTTGATCTGAGAAAAAATAACTACACGATTTGTTCTACTCTAGAGAGAGAGCCTAATATTGAGGCGTAGAGAGAGCCTAATATTGAGGCATATGCTAAGTTAAGATAACTCTTCTACTACAACCTTAAACTTATTTTTTCTCTCTTCCTATTCTTTTGATGATTCTTTTAGCGTCTCTATCTCTTTAACTTTTCTCTACAAAAGATTAAACAGAGCACTCATCCAAGTACATTATGATCACGTAAGCCAAACGCAACCTATAGAGAGAAAAATGGCAAAAGAATTTACAAAGAGAAAATATTTCAGAACCAACAATACCAGTAAAAACAAATACTGAATCATAAATGAGGAGCAATAAATTAAGAGAGAGAAATTTATAATAAATAAATAAATTCAGGCTATTAAATTTAAGGTTAGAAAAAAAATTTACAGCAAGATATACGTGAATGACAAAGCACAATATCAAAGTTACTGTAACTTAAACTTAGAAAATATATATATATATATATATATATATATATATATATATATATATATATAAAATACTAAAAACAAATTGGGACATGTAGGTTATGAGCCCACCACACAAAAACTTGAGGGAAGAGATGGACCCACTCCCAGGATTAAGGGCAGTGTCTTTAGTTTATCGATATCGATCAGGCTTTTACCAGAACTGTGAGAACTTTGTAAATTTCTGTGTACCTCTAAATGCCCATGAAACCCTTCTTAAAGAGGAATGGAAGAGGCCGTTCTCTAACGTTTCGCTTCTTCCTAAAACCTTTGAGAAAACGTGGCATCCTCTTGAAACCTCTGAGAAAACGTGGCCCTGTAATCTTAAGAAGTGGGTGGTTACTTTCTAGCAGTTAAATAATGGCATTACTTTCTAGCAGTTAAATAATGGCACTTTCTCTCTCTAAAAAGCCTCCATTTTTTAGTGATAAGTATTAAATTATAAGAGAGAAAAATATTGTAGGTTTAGAGGCCCTATGGCCACACACATGTACCAACGTCTCTTAACCTAAACATAGTACATAAACATCTTTTTCTCTTAAATATTATCTTCTGTATTAAAATAGGTACATACTCTCACCCTCATATGTACCTCTCTCTCCCTTTAGCCTATTTATCTCCTTGATTTTCTCTCTTTATCTCCCTTATGGTCTCTCTTTCAATGTTTTTCATAACCAACTAAATCTTCTAAATAATTTTCTTAATTTAAGTAGTACGTGGATGGGCTTTTCTCTTAATTTAAGTGTCTGATAAAGGGGTGAAAGTTTAAATAGTTGATATTTTAGCTGTGGTTTAATAGAGTACCCCTTTTTAATTTTGGTTAGTAGTATATCATTTGGTGGATGGTTCTTCAAAAAAAAAAATTCTCAAAAAGAATAAGTGAACGGAAATAATTTAAGAAGCTGAATAATCGGTTATTATCTTTTTAGTAGTGTTAATCTACTTTCTCCTATGATTTGTTTATTAATGTTCTGAGTGAACGGCAATAATTTAAGAAGCAAACCGTGAATAATCGGTTATTATCTTTTTAGTAGTGTTAATCTTCTTTGTCCTATGATTTATTTATTTATGTTCTGAGTGCTTCTCCATGGCATCGAATATAAATCATCATAATCCAATGAAGAGAGGGAAATTTGAAAAAAATGACAAAATGAAACTAATCTAGCCTAGAAAAAGATAAAAAGACAATGATTCACACAATACAGATCTTTCAAAGCTGTTTGTTGTCACCTATATTTTTCAAGAAAGAACAGTAACTACCTTCACTGGAGTCTCAGTACTATGCATTTTACTCCCCAGAAAAAGCTACTAAGGAGGTTGATCACTAAGCTGAAGAGATTGCATCCCCATAAATTGGGGCTAAAACTACTCGCAGATTGGGTTTTGCCTGAAAGAGTGAACGGAGAAAACGCTCCCCCAGAAGCATAGAACCTTCTACCTAGCTAATCTGCAATGAAAATTTCCAGATAACTTGTATGGAGCGTAGCCCTAGTATTTTTCCAACAGATAAGATTGTCAAAGCTGCCTAGGCCTGAATAACTTCGAAAATGTCAGATTGTGTATAAAATTATAAACCATATCCCCAGTTTTCTTCCAAACGCATCAATCAAGTAGAGGCCTACATGGTTAGTGCACTCAATATGGTCCTCAGTTTTACCCAGGATCAGATCCTACCATAGGGTCCCTCCAAAACACAAGCTAACTAGAAAAAAGAAAAAATTAGTTTTCGTTCAAACAGGCTCCACCACCCAATCACCATAATGTCGGCTTGAGAAGAGCCATACTTTATCCTAACCAGTGTTTTAAAACTCAACAATTTCCAATCCACATCATCGATTTAGATGAGAATCAATTAAGACAAAACCAGTTCTGAAATGGTATGGGTCATTGCCATTTTCTCTCTAAAACCCCTCTTATATTTGTTTATTTTTTTAGTTTATTTAACATTTCGTCCCCTTTGTGTCCCCACCCTATAAACCCCTCTTATATTTGTTTCTTTTTTTAGTTTATTTAACATTTCGTCCCCTTTGTGTCCCCACCCTATAAACCCCTACATTAATTTTTGTTATTTTTTTAACCTTTTTTAGATCAATGATTTAGACTAATCTAGACCCTCTGTAGATGATCAATTAAATGGTATGGAACTGTGGTTGAACGGTCTGCTCCACCAATCTAGGTTTTGAAACACTCATTCCAACAGCCAATTGAAGGTTATGGACAGTTCCGATTACATGCCGCAAGATATTTATATGAGCTCGCCATGTTATTCAAGCACCTGCATAATGATACAATTCCCCCTTATGAAACAAATACCCTTTGCTGCTCATTCGATACAAAAATCAGGCTATCAAAAATAAATGATGATAATAAAAGAGATTGGTCGTTTCAACTGTACGAGAGAGAGAGAGAGAGAGAGCTTCCGGAATGAGTAGGGGTTGTTACTTTCCACGCCAAGGTTTTTTAGTTCTTTTCTCATTGATGTTGCATTTCTGTCTTCCAAATGGTTGTGCAACATTACCGGTTTCTATGCGGCCAAGCCCGCATATGTAGAAATTTGATCCTCTTTATAAATCTATTTTTGAGATGGATTTTAAGACTTAATTTTTAAGAACATGTAATCTTTAATATGGAAATCATGAATATGAATAAATAAATAAATTTTAAAAATAAAAAGTAATAATTCTAATAAAAAAACATTTGGACAATTAGTTTCCATTGTTTTTAAATGGAACACCTACTTGCATCCATCTTTAAGATGGATGCTTTTCACTTTCTGGACTGCAAATGTAGAAATGCCGTCCAGCCCGCATGAAACAATTTTTCGTAAACAAATGGGTCATGTAGTGACAAGGTCTAAAGTACTCGTTATTGTGTCCCAGGGGTTGGAACCCACGAGTGGATTTTGTTGAGAAATCGGGAAAACGCAATCACCCCTTTTTGAGCAAATTAAGATATCTCAAATCCCACTAGATGTGCCACAATGATTTAAACACTCAAATAACATGCCCAAGATGCAATAACAAGTGCAATATAATTGGAAAAAATGTAAGACCAATAAAACAAGCAATAAGGGAAATGATCAAAGCACAACACAAATGAAAGTAGAGAGAGACACGCACATATACGCGGTTCACCCAAGATGGGCTACGTCCACGGGCAAGACGGCAAAAGTGTATTCACTATCAAGAGGAAATATTAGAAGGCTGAGGTTATACAAAGTTACCCCATACAAGGAATGCTCAAACAAAGAACTTCCTGCCATAAAACCACCTACAATGAACTCTTTCGACTCATCGATGCCGCAAAGAAATGGCCAAAAAATGGCTCAAGATGAGCCTCAAATGGTGGGGCCAGGGTTTTGTTGCAAAACCCTCAATTTCCAACCCCAATCTTTACTCACTACAAGGTTTCCTTCCTTCCTCACTCACCCACGTTTTACTCTATCTCTTTATAACCTCTTTTAAAGGCCTTTACCAAAAGGCATATATTATTGATAGAATGCCCTTTATCAAAAGGGTGAATACTATAGGGGTTGATTTAGCATCACACCCCAACAATCTCCACCTTGATGCAAAATCATACCCTTGCCTTGCCAACCCCTCACTTCCTTCATTTCTTGAAACCTAGAGAGGTTAGACTTCATTCTAACTTCTCTACTTGGATGGGCTTCATAAGCGTATCCACAAGGTTGTCTTCGGTCTTGATCTTGACCAATCGAACTCTTCCATCTTTAACAACTTGCCGGATATAATGATATTGAACCAATATGTGCCTTGACCTCCTGTAGTGAATCGGGTTCTTGGCCAAATGGATAGCACTCATATTGCCACAAAATAGTTCTATGGGCTTGCATACAATGCCCATCTCACCCATTAATCATTTGAAGCCACACGACTTCTTTTGATGCCTCCGTTGCTGCCATGAACTCAGCTTCGGTAGTTGACAATGCTACCGTGTCTTGAAGCCTTGACATCCAACTTACCAATCTATTTGCAAATCGAAAAACAAATGCGGTAGTCGACCTACCTCTATCAAGATCACCGGCAAAATTCACATCCACAAAACCTTGCATATGAATTGAGTCCTTACCAGATGTGATTGCATAACTAGTTGTACCTCTTAAGTACCGAAGCACCCTTTCTGTTTCTTCCCAATGAACCTTTCCGGGGTTTGCCATAAAAAGACTCAGAACACCAACCGCATACACGATATCCGGTCTTGTATAAACCATGGCAAACATAAAACTTCCAATCGCATTTGCATAAGGAACTTTAGCCATGCTTCTTCTTCTCTTCCGTCTTCGGACTTTGCATTGAAGACAATTTGAAGTGAGGTGTTAAAGGTGTCTTCACCGGCTTGGCATTTTTCATGCCAAATTTTTAAGCACCTTTTCGATGGAACCCTTTTGAGATAATGACAAATTTCCATTTTGTTTATCCCTTTCAATTTCAGTCCCAAGGATTTGCCTTGCTGGCCCGAGATCTTTCATCTCAAATCTTTTACTCAAAGAAGTCTTGAGCTCATCAACTTTTGCCTTATCTTTGTACACCAAAAACATGTCATCCACATATAAGACTAAA
The DNA here is from genome assembly GCF_054954075.1 of Amborella trichopoda. Lineage (NCBI taxonomy): Eukaryota > Viridiplantae > Streptophyta > Magnoliopsida > Amborellales > Amborellaceae > Amborella > Amborella trichopoda. The sequence goes on along the minus strand of NC_142338.1, from coordinate 46,621,705 downwards.
ATCAAGTATGTACCATCATCAAAGAACTTTAAATAGATGCAATGGTCATACTTTCTTCTTGTGTACCCAAGGCTTATCATGAACATATCAAATGTTCTATACCATTGTCTTGATGTTTGCTTGAGCCCATACAAGGACTTCTTCAACTTGCACACAAGTCCTTCTTTGCCCTTACCTATGAAGCCTTCCAGTCGTTGCATGTATACCTCCTCTTCAAGTTCTCCATGCAAGAAAGCCGACTTCACATCCATTTGCTCAAGCTCTAAATCATGCATAGCAACTAACCCAAGCACAAAGCGAATTTAGACTAACTTGACAACCGGTGCAAAAATTTCATCAAAGTCAATCCCAACTTTTTGCCACCAATCTCTCCCTATGTCTTTCAAGCTTGCCATCAAGCCCCTTCTTTATCTTGCATACCCATTTACAGCCAACGGCCTTTCTACCTTTTGGTAGCTCCACCAAATCCCAAGTCTTATTTCTTTGAAGGGCTAATATCTCATCTTCCATAGCTCTCTTCCAATGTTCGGTATCATTGCTATCAATAGCTTCACGAAATGATGTTGGCTCTTCATTTTCGGCTATCAAAACATCCAAAATATTTGGATCCATATAATCTTTGTGCCACCCAAGTGCACGAGTTTCTCTAGTAGAACCCTTTGTGCCAAAGGCCCAACTTCATCATGATGTCCATGTGGTTCTTCATCTTGACTTGCTAACTCTTCATGCGCGTCACTATGATCAATGGGGAAATATTCTCATAAGGCATAGTTGTACTCGGTGGAAGTATTTCGGGATTGCTTTGAAATTATTGGCTCTCTTGTTGCACTTTTTTACCATTGTCATTTATCATCATCCCTTTTGCCAATACCTTGGATTCATCAAAGTGCACATCACGACTAGTGATTATTTTTCGGGTACTTGGATCCCATAACCGGTACCCCTTCACACTTTTTCTATAACCCGCAACAATGCACTTCTTTGACCTTGGATCCAATTTGTTTCTTTGGCAACTTGGAACAAGTGCATATGCATCACAACCAAAAAAATTTAAATCGGCGTAGTCACTTGGAGTTTCATACCATACCTCATTAGGAGTTTTGTTTCTCAATGCTACCGAAGGTGATCAGTTGATAAGGTAACAAGTCATTGATACGGCTTCTGCCCATAATTCTTGTCCTAGGCCATCACTGCTTAACATGCACGATCCATCAAAGTACGATTCATCTGCACGGCCACACCATTTTGTTGAGGATTGTAGGCGTTTGTGTAATGCCTCGAAATTCCCTCGGCCTTACAAATATTTTCCAACTCCTTTGACACAAACTCTCTACCATTATCGGTCTGAAGAACTTTAATGTGATGCCCTGTAGATTTTTCAATTTCGATTTTAAAATTCTTAAATGCACCTAACACATCATTTTTTTACTAGAGAGTTTTGATTCATACTTTTCTTGAGAAGACATCAACAAATGAAACAAATTATAATGCACCTCCATAAGATGTAGCTGGTGAAGGGCCCCATACATCCGAGTGAATGTAATCAAGCTTGCACTTGCTTGTATGTTTCCCGACCTTGAAAGGTTGTCTATGTTGTTTCTCATAGACACAATGCTCACAAAATTCGGATCCATCAACTTTAAGTGTATGAATAAAATTCCTCTTTATCAAGACCTTCATACCCTTATCACTCAAATGCCCCAATCTTCTATGCCAGAGGCGATATGGAACTTCCTCACCTTCAACCACGGAATTCAGTTCATTTGTTATTGTACTTCTTAATAGCTTGTACAAGCTCCCAACTACGACTCCTTTCATCACAATTAGAGCCCATTTTGATACTTTGATCACTCCACCTTGACCGGTGAACTTATAACCTTTTGAATCTAAAGAAGAAAGGTAAATCAAGTTCTTATTTAGTTCCAGTACATGCCTACCATCCTTAATTGCCCGAATAGGCCCATCAAACATCATTAGCCGAACTGAACCCATTCCAACTACCTTGCTAGTGGAATTATTTCCCATGGATACCGATCCTCCCTCACATGACTCATATGAGTCAAATCATGATCTATATGGGCACATGTAATGGGTGGCTCCACTATCAAGTATCCAATTTTGATAGAATATAAAATTATTTGCCACCATCAACACTTCATCTTCAATGAAACCGAATGTAGACTCTTCAATTTGATTTGCTCCATTCTTTCACTTGGTTTTTCACTTCCCACATTAGAAGCTTTGGAAGAATTCACTCAATTTCTCGTAAAACAATTCTTCCTTATATGATCGGGCTTCCCACAATGCCAATAGACATTTTTGTTATTAGGCCATCTAGATTTTGATCAAAATCTTGAATTACTTCTTGAGTGATTCCTTGATGAATCACCCCTTTCATTCGATCGACCTCTTACCACAAGAGCTTCCATCTTCCATTCTACCGAACTTCCCAAAGATGCTTTCTTTTGAAGTTCATCAGCAAGTAAGGCACTACACACGGCGCCCAAATCAAGAGAATCCTCTTTACTAAAACTTAATACAATAACAAGGTTATCATACGATTTCGACAATGAACAAAGCAAGGTGACCTATTTATCTTCATCATCCATTATCACACCGATACTCTCAAGTTGACAAATGAGGTTATCAAACTCATTCAAGTGCTACGAAACATTTACACCTTCTTTCATTCTCAAGGTATACAATTTTCTTTTCAATAAAATTCGGTTTGTGAAAGATTTTGTTTGATACAAACTTTCCAATTTTTTCCACAAATCTTTTGTCATCTTTTTACCAACAATATTAAACAAAATTTCATCTGCTAAACACAAGTGGATAGTGGCTCGTGCCTTCATATCTAGTTCATCCCAATCATCATCGGTCATATTCATTGGTGTCTTATCTTTTCTAAGAAATGCCTTGTGTTGCCCTTGATGTATCAATAAATCTTGCATTTTTAAAATTTTCAAATTTCAAAATTATCCTTCCCATTAAACTTCTCCACCTTAAACTTGTGAGATGCCATTTTTCCCAAAAATACCACACTAATTCCTTGAGCTCTGATACCACTTGTTAAGAAATAGAGAAAACCCAATCACCCGTTTTTGAGCAAATCGAGATATCTCAAATTCCACTAGATGTGGTGAGCACTCCACCACAATGATTTCAACACTTAAATAACATGCCCAATATGCAATAACAAGTGCAATATAATTGAAAAAAATGTAAGATCAATAAAACAAGCCCTATGGGAAATGATCAAAGCACAACACAAATGAAAGTAGAGAGGGACATGCACATATACGTCGTTTACGTAAAATAGGCTACGTCCACGGGCAAGATGGCAAAGGTGTATTCACTATCAAGAGGAAAAATTACAAGGTTGGGGTTTATACAATTACCTCATACAAAGAATGCTCAAACAAATAACTTCCTACCATAAAACTACCTACAATGGACTCCTTTCTTCGACTGACCGATGTCGCGAAGAAATGCCCAAAAAATGGCTCAAAATGAGCCCCAAATGGTGGTGCTAGGGTTTTGTTACAAAACCCTCAATTTCCAGCCCCAAGATTCACTCACTACAAGGTTCCTTCCTTCCTCACTCACCCATGTTTTACTCTCTCTCTCTTTACAACCTTTTTTAAAGGTCTTTACCAAAAGGCATTTATTATTGACTAAAATGCCATTTATCAGCAGGTGAATACCATAGGGGTTGATTTAGCATCACACCCCAACAGATTTAACATGTCCAACAATAGGCAGCCAAATGGCTCGGACTCGGGTCTTACTTAGACTACTCAATTGGGTTTGGGTCGAGGTCAAATTGGGCCCGGTTCATAGTTCTAAGGCAACTAAGTTCAAATGGAAGACCATCCAAATGGATCGTTTTTCATTTTTTATTTCTGTATGTGATGGAAGAGGGACTGGAAGCCCCCTCCCCCTCTCTCGACAAGGCTGAGATTCATGTCCAACTATAGAATATTTATGGCATAGTATCAAGATTGGGCAGTTCAGTCCGGACAGTCATACTGCTAAAAAGACTTTTGGCCTTCCCGACTAAAGCAAAAACCTAATTTTGGTAAAAAACCCAATCAAAACCAGTACTAAGCCGGTTTTGAAAGTGTTGACTGATCAGGATGATTAGAAAAAGCCAGGCATTTTCTTTTTAAACTATTGTTCCTATTCTCCCTTTATTGTTTAAAATTCATATCCAAGCGGATTCAACTACCAGACTCCACACAGGTTCAGTGACGGTCCACTCCATGTAAAACTGATTTACGGTGTCATTTTTAAGCCATTTCATGGAGCTCCCCATAGAAAAGGTAAATTTTTGGATTACAAATTGGCCCCCGATTTTTCCTTATATAGAGCTTGCTCTCTAAAATCAAATACTCTTTAGCCATTGTCTTGGGTGAATGGAGATACACATTCAGTATGTAATTTGGGAGGGATCAAATCCAATATCCAAACAAGTATTGTGCATGCAAGGGACGCATCTATCCCATGGCCTATCACTCAAAAGTCATGCCCAAGCATCAAGTCAGAAACTCAGACGATCCATTTCATTATAGAATAAATTTCATTGAACAATAAATAGATCTAGAGAGTCCCTGATCTGAAGTACAAAAAAAAAGAGAGCCTCTCATCTTAAGTACCAAGATCCCATAATATTTTGTCACTAGGTAAGGTCAAGCTTAATTATGAAGGCTATTACGGCGATCAATTTCAAAACTATCATCAAAATAAACTATGTTGGGAGTATGTGGCGATCAATTTCAAAACTATCATCAAAATAAACTATGTTCGGAGTATGTGGCGATTTGAATGCTGAGCTTCAAATTTTACTCCTAAACCTCATAGGGTCCTGATACAAGGAGAAAATAATAAATAAATAAATAAAGATTAAAATAAATAGCAAAAAGAATATACCCTTACTAAAGATTTGTAAATGAGTCCACCCTAAAAATCTCTTCACAAAACCCAAAAACAATTTCTTTCTTCAATTCACCCTCCCTGATTTTAAATAAGGACATCCTTCCCTTTAAACACAACTAAAAGAATTAATAAAAAAATAAGATAAAGGAAAAACCAACGAAACCTCATGTACCTACATTTTTTCTTTCTCTATATCGTCCACATTTGTATCTCTTTAACGTCATGTAAATTTGTCTACATCCTTAGCTTACCTATTTTATCTCTCTACAATTTCCTAACCACTTCATCTTTTAATATTCTACAAAAAAAACCCACTTCATCTTTTAATACAGAATACACTTTTCAAGAAATCTAAAAAATAACAAAAAAAAATCATTGTACCTTTCTCATTAGATTGGGAGAAACATGACCTCGAGCTTGAAGATCTAAACTCCTCTAATAATCTTTCCAATAGTTGGTGATGCAATCCAACCATTCGTTGGGTATTTTTTCTTCAATAAAACAATTGATCAAACACCATTCGTTGGGTATTTTTTCTTCAATAAAACAATTGATCAAACACTTACATACCCAACTTGTAACATAACCTCTAAAATATCCAACTTGATGTTAATTTCTCCTTCGATTTCTAAGGATGGTATTTCAAACATCGCAACTATTGTATCTTTTTCTTCATAATTGTCTACATCTTTTGCACTGGGATTTACCTCTTTGTGTTCTTCATCTTCCTGTTACAATCAACTAAATAGATCTTTTATATCATGTCTTCTATGATTCTCTCAAATTTTTCATCTAATAGCTCAAATATTTAATCTACATACTCCATAATGGGATCTGTAGATATTTATAAAAGCATCATGTTTTATGGATCTCAGGCTCCGATACTAGATAATAATAATACATAAAAATCAATAGTTGAAAATATACCCTCTCTCAAGATATGCAAGGGTCTCTACCCCGACCCATAAATAATTTATTTACTCAATTCAACCTAGTTTCAAAGAGAGATATCCTTCCCCTTTAAATACAACTAAAAGAATTAATTAAAAAAGTAAGATAGAAACAAAAGCTAACAAAACCTCATCTCCCCATGTTTTTTCTCCATCTCTATATCTTCAACATTTTCTATCTTTAACCTCATGTAGATCTCACTCTATATCCTTATCTTACCTATTTTTCTCTCTCTAGTTTTCTAATCACTTCATCATTCAACATAAAATAAACTTTTCAATACTACCACTAAAAATCTATACAACCGACAAAAGACAAAAATATCCCTAATCCTAAAAATTTTTAAAAACTAGCAAAAACAAATAAATAACAGTCATTGCATCAAGTCCTTTGCTTGTGTAGATTGACATGGTAAATGTGATCAGTTGAGCAAATTGTGAGTTGCAATACCTGTGGAGACTTCCATCTATATCCATTAAAACAAATGAGCCCAAAGTCTTTAAATCTCTTTCTGGAATGTCCTATGTAAAACCTGTAAGTGAGTTGGTTATCTGTCAAGGACTAGAGCCATAATCCAAGTCTCAGGGTTGGAGACTTTGTTTTATTAGGCAACATTAAGCCCACTTTGTCGTTTCTCTTTCTTGCAGAGTTGTGGATTTTGTCCTCACTTGATATACACTAGAGCAACTTAAGAATAAAAACAGTTATTACAATCAAGAAATGATCAGATTAATGAACGAGTTAAGGTTCAGAATCCAATACCAAAAAAAAGAGTAATACCAAAAAAAATAGTAATGCACATGCACAAGTGGGAGGAGAGAACTAAGCTATCAGACAACAATAAACAATTGTATAACATTCTTTTAAAGATTATTATGTGAACTTCCTCTTGTCATGCAAAAGCATGAAAGTTTAGAGAGAAGGAAAAAACAATGAATTTTGTCAATTTTCAAGAGAACTGAATGTAGGTTTGACCACAAATTTTTCCATTTGGATTTTAGTATGTTCTCAAAGTTCTCAACTGGCTCAGAATATACCCTGATAAAATTCACATCACCCTGCCACCAGCTGAAATGGATCCAGAGCAGCTGTAAGTCCGGCCTTTTTGTCATCATTGCCAGTGAGCCAATGGTTGAACAATTGCAGGGACATGGAATGACAAGCTTAGGAAAAATATCCAAGAGAACAACAAGAAATTATATCTACTACATAGAACCAGGCCATACGAATCCACAGGTAATGCCTCCAGAAAGGCAGGAACATCAAACCTTTGAATAACTCCCTCCATCTCAAACAGTGGCAAACTCAGCAAACTGAGTCAGATAGAATGTCTTGAAACCTCAGGTAATGCGGAATGCACATTATATTAATAAAAAAAAAGTAAGGAACTCATTAAAAGAATTCTATTTTTCTGATTGAGACCTAGTCCAGGCATAGTTGACTATTTTCACAAACTTCAGCCGAGATGCTCAACCCTTCTCTACGTTAAAATATTGAAGATCATGGACCTCTCACATCTTAGGTCTTAAATCAGTTCTTAGTTCAACAAAACTGGGAAAAGGTTCCAATCATTTGTGACCTTCCTTTTTCTTGACAAAGTACTACTTCAACATACAAATTTTAATTGTGATTAAAGACAATGAGCCATTGAGTAAATTACTTATAAAACTGAAAATTCGAATAAACAATTTGACCATGACTGAGATTACTAACCACAAGCCCCAAGACATTCCAAATGATCGGTACAAGCAATAATTAGTTATGGTGCCTTGCAGATGGAGAGAATTCATTGAAAGAATACACCGCATCAAGAGTTCTTTATTTACCTTTTTTAATAAATACTACCCATTTACATTATATCCATGGTGATGAATTCCTTCATTCCCTTTACAAGCTATTCACAAGTGAACTACCAAAACACATAAAGTTTCATAAACAACTCATTTTAATTAATAAACAAATGAAAACAAATAACTAAATGTTAGCTAGGCCATCAAATACCTCATTCACAATAAGCAAAGTGTTGTCTTTGTTAGCTAGCTCTGCAAGCGCTCGGAGAGTACGAGAATCAGGAACCAATCCATCCCTGATCATTTCATCATAGTAATAAAGAGCCTTTTCTATGTTCCCACTTTCACAATGCCCAATAATCAATGTATTATAGATACTCTTTGTTGGAGATAATAATTTATCTCTGTAAACTTTTAAAAACTTCTCCGCTTCCTTCACCTTTCCCCACCTACATAGACCCCCAATCAACAAGCTATAAGCCATGTGACCAGGTGAAGGGCCTTTAAATTCCATCTCATAATACAGTTTAAGGGCTTCTTGGATAGTACGACCCTCTCTGTTGTATCCATCAATAAGAAGACAGTAAGTTATTTCATCAGGCGAAAAACCCATGTCTAGAAGATCAGTTAATAGGCCATTAGCCTTATCTACCTTACCCAATTTGCAGAGCTCGAAAACAAGCTCATTGAAAGTACATACACTGGGTAAATACTTCATTCTTATCATTTCTTCATAAAAATTTAAACTCTCCTCTAATTTCCCAAGCTTACATAATCCCTCAATTAAAAAATTGTAAGTCATGTCATATGGTTTCAAACCTTCTGAAACCATTTCCTTCATTAATCGGTTTACTTCTTCAAACTTACCTTCCTTACAATATAAACCAATAAATGAAGTGCAGGTAAATGAGTTTGAAGGGAACCCTTTCTTAAGGAAGTCCTCATGCATCTCATTTGCCCTAACCAAGTCTCCTTTCTCACAAAACCCATTTATTATCAATGAATAAGCAACTTTATCAAGGATCATATTCTTTTGAACCATTCTCCTTAAAAAGACAATACCTTGATCCCATTTTTTCTCTCGAAACATATTATCAATCAGAGCTACATTAACTATCACACCAGAATCACATCTCTCTCTTTGAATCATGTTCACAAGGTCCAAGAATTTCTGCAATTTTCCTTCCTTACATAACTCATTAGTCAATGTTCTAACAGTAATCACATTGGGGTAAGTTCTTCTCATAAGCATATCTTCATAAATTCTCCAAACTATTGTGCTTTGATTCGATTTTTGCACAAAATTTAACAGAATGTTCCAAGTTACAATACTGGGAGAAAACCCATACTTCTCCAATAAAGAATAAGAACTTATAGCTTCATCAAACATTCGCAATCTTGCATATGTTTGAACAAGAAAATCAAAAACTCGAAAGCTCGATCCAGTGATGTAATAAGTGCCTAGAAGAGATTCAGATAGCTTGGGAAAGCCAAAATCCTCAATGCAATGCTTTTTCACGGCAGATTCCAAAAGGGCTTGAGCGTGAGTAAATAACTCAGATCGAACAAGAATGTGAACAATGATACAGTATGTGCTGAGGCCATGATCGATCTTTTTACAAAGAGAGGACCAGTGAAAGAAACTCAATGCAAGTTTTGCCTCATTGAGCTCTTTTAAATTGAGCAATACATGTTCGATAATGGCCTCATTCAAATTAATCACTCCAAAACACAAGCTTAAATCGTCCCAATTCCCACCTTTCCTCAGCATATCGCATATCCCTGTTACCGTTTCAGCATCTCTGAAATTTTTCATTTTATCACGAAAAGCATCAGCTTTTGGAGCATCTTTAAGGGCCTCATCTCTCTCCATAGAAACTTTCGATTTTGGGTCATTATTTGATACTCTCCGTCTAGAAAATGAAGAGAAAATGTCTTTTGGGCTACTTTCCTGAGTGAAAATTTGAGCAACACTGCTTCTTATTTCATGGAAGGGCCTAAGGATTAGGACAATATGGGGGTTGAATATGTTACTAAATCTAGCGAGAGGGAATCCATGAAGTGGACTACAAAACCTTTGAATCATGTATCTTGATAAAACCATTTGGGTTAGCAAGCGCATTGTGAATACGCACAAGGGGAAGTATAAGTTGGCTTCATGGGAGAAAAGACGATGGTTTCCTATGAACAGGGTGACAGAAGCTCGTACCTTTTGTGAACAGTTATAGGAACCGTGATCAGTTATAGAAACTGTATAACTGGAACTGTGATCAGTTATAGAAACTGTATAACTGTGAACAGTTACGTGTTCGTATATTCATGTCTAAATTCCCAATGCGAGTAAAGTCTATGGAATAATAGAAACAGTATTCCAACATGGTATCAGAGCCATAGCCTCAACCTCAGATCTGAGGTTGCCGGATATGAGCTCGGCTTCAGATTCACACATTTGAGCTCGCACGTTAGATCTGGCTTCTGCAAATGTAAAGCCTTCTGTATATTGCTTCCAGTCTCTCTCTTCTCTGGCTTCTTCAGGACCAAATCTTTCTCTCTCTCCATTTCACGAATACCATTATCCACTCTCTCCCTCTCTAAAATGGAATTGGAACTGCTGTCTGACTTAAACTGAAACCATTACCCATTTTCTTCTCGCTCTCTCTCCCCTCGTAATATCACCTGCAACATTCCACCCTTTAACATTTCACAAAACCAGTAATACCCATCTCTCTATTCACAAAACCAAGTAATACCCACTTTCTTCTCTCTCTCCCATTCTCTCTCTACTCTGTCAGATCCATCTCTTTCAAAGTCACAGAGCTTTAACATAGTAACATTCAGTATTTTCTCAACCAGATATAAAATTCTGGAGCCTGGTATGTGTTCGTGTCGCAACCAGATATAAAATTCGTGTTCTACCTCTGTGCAATTCACCCCAACCAGATATGAAATTCATGTTCTACCTCTGTGCAATTCACCCCTCGGATGCTCAGGAAAACACTGAAATCTGCCCCGCCTTTGAAATCGACCCTCTAAAACCCGTCTTTGAAACCTCCAAATCAGATCACCGCTTTGCCTCTAAAAACTATCTTTGGAAACCATCAGATCTGAAACACCCCGAACCACTACATCTGAAATTAACCGGCCTCTGAAAGATCCTCCTGAAACCTGATTTGAATCTCTGATTTTCTTCATCCTCATCCGATTCTTAAACCACATCCGGATCTGAAACCACGTCTGCTTTGAAATCCCTAAAATTACCACCTCTACTTTGAAATCCCTAAAATTGCCACCCTGCAAAACTCTGCCATCACTTGGATCTACCCTCTATTTCATCTGCGCCTGAGAGAATCTCTGCCATCTGCATCTCTTCTATTTTTCTTCTCTGTTGCTTCTTTTGTGGGTCGTATCTCTCCGAGTTGCTTCCTAAATCTGACCTTCTCTTCCTGTTTTCTCCTCTACCTATTTTCTTTGTTTCTCTTCGCTTTGCCTTTCTTTTAGCTCCCTCTCTCAACTCCGTCTTTGTTTCTCTCTCTAGATCTCTCTCAGTCTCTCTCTAGCTCTCTCTCTCTCTCTCTTTCCTTGTAGCTCTCCCTATCTATTACGGTCAAAGAAAGAAAGTTGCCTCTTTCTCCTATTCGTTCTCTCTCACTAAAAGTAAAGTGAGATTTGCATTGAAAAATAGTTGGTGGTCCATAGTGCTTTTTGCTGGTCCACTTTGGTCCTTTGGTCGTACAATTCTTAGTGGATTCTCTCTTCCTTATTTTCTTCTCTCCCTTAATTTTGGATATTGTTTTTTTTACTCTTCAAGGACCGTACTATCCTCTCTACCGAGTTGTGTTTCGACTCTCTTATTTATTTTTCAGTCAAGTCGTGTTTCGACTTTCTAATCTGCTTTGGATCTTATTGCTCTCAACTCCGAATCTAAGATCCAACTGTGCTGTTGATCCACTATTAATTTGTGTTGGCTCTTCCAAAAGCCTTCTATTTGATGATCGAATTTCTCGATCCTAAATGCTCTGTTTGTTCTTGAGGCCGTTTGTTCCTGAAATCTACTACAAGCAATCTAAGCATGGAGACCACTACTTCTAATAGTCACACCCTGCACCTGAATATCTAACTGGGTTCTTTTATGTCATTTATTGTTCAAACTCGAGCTGCTTTGTGTCAAATCATCTCGAATTTGAGAAAAAATGTGAACAATTATAAGAACCTGGTCAGTTATAGAAATTGTATAACTGTAAACAGTTACATGTTCGTATGTTCATATCTAAATCCCCATTGTAAGTAAAGTCTATGGAATAATACAAACAGTATTCCAACACCTTTTACTTATAGTTGTTGTTATAGGAGAATAATGGTGATTTAAGAGTTATCTTCTACTTGTTAATGAAGGAGAATAATGGTGGTTTAAGAGTTAATGGACCTGTAAATTGTTAGGCCATCACCCTCTAAGAAGCTTTAATAGTCGCATCATGAACTCAGGAGGCTGTTCTCTCTCTCTCACTCATGAACTCGGGTGCTCATCTCCTATATATTTAGGGCATCTCTCTCTAGCACACACACACTCTCTCTCTCTCTCTCTAAGGGCAGGCACCTCTCTCTTGCCGCTCCTGCCACAGTTCTCAATTAGGGTGAGCTTCTTTCAACAAGTACGTGAAAGTGGATATAGCTTAGCCAAAAGATATTCTTTTCCCTCGGGAGTACACAGTCTATTTACTCCCCTATAATTACTTTTAGAACCTCCAAAATTGGAGGATGTAACTTTTTCAACTCATAGATTAATCTCAGAAAAAAATAAGAAGACAGTTTTAATTGTATTTTCTTTGCACTTGAAAAAATAATGTCTCGAGATTGAATAGAGACCATCCAATTTTTAGAGGGTGGGATCTAAGTAGTAGAAATTCAAATTTTAAAATTTTTATTAAGAAAAAATAATCTAGTAGTCCGTTAGTGTTCCGAAATTTTCAGAATGAAAAAACCTTCCAATTGAGGAGTAGAAGCAAACCGTGCTCCCTAGTAGAAGACTGTGTAAGTTTAATTGAAGTGTATATTGTCTACACAGTTAGTATGGAAGGTATATATATATTGTAATCGATACGTATGAGAATGGTAGGTGCAATATATTGAATTTATGGTAAGTGTGGGTTTAGTCTAGCGTCAGTGATTTATTTATATTCTTATTGTATATTATTTGTCAAAATAAACAAGTTTGTGTATTCATGTATATAATAGACACAAATAGTCTGTTTAGAAAAACATGAGAATCTAACATGGTATCGGAGCCAAAGATCAACTTCACCTTGTGATGTCTTGTTTTTGTATGATTGAGTCCAATGGTTTAAAAACCGGATCGGTGACTCGGATCGGGTTTTTCAAAAACCGATCCGGATCGGCGAATCGGCGATCCGGATCGGCGAATCGGCGATCCGGATCGGAATCGGGTGAATCGGTCAGAATAAAGCTTCAAAAAAATCCGAAAAAATTATTAAAATTTATTATAAATATTGGTTTTTAGGAATTCAATAAAAAATGAGGGTACTCCATTAAGAATTTTCATGTTTTTGAATGAATATACGAATATTGATATGTTCTTTCCCTGCATGAACCGCCATTCAGCATTTAATTTACAGTATTTCGTGCTCATCCCTACACTGTTGCTGTTGGGACTCGATATGTGAATAATATGGCTGGGATAGGGTGGCCTCAGAATCATCATCTCTCTCGTTTTCTCTTTGAATAATATGGATTAAAAAAAAAAAAAAACAAATTTTCAAAAAAATTCTATCATGGATTACAAAAAAAAATTCGATCATGGATTAAACAAAAAAAATCACAAATTTTCAAAAAATTCAATCATGGATTACATAAAATTCGATCATGGATTACATAAAATTCGATCATGGATTACAAAAAAAAACAAACAAAAAAAACAAAAAATTCAATCGTGGATTACAAAAAAAGAAAAAAATAGTTCGATCATGGATTACAAAAAATTCAATCATGGATTACAAAAAACTCTATCATGGGTTACAAAAAAAGCAAAAAACAAAAAATTCAATCATGGATTAAAAAAAAACAAACAAACATTTCGATCATGGATTACAAAAAAAAAACAAACATTTCGATCATATATTACAAAACATTCGATCATGGATTACAAAAAATTCTATCATGGGTTACAAAAAAAAACAAAAAAACAAAAAAATCGATCATGGATTACAAGAAAAGAAAACAAACATTTCGATCATGGATTACAAAAAATTCTATTATGGGTTACAAAAAACCAAAAAATTCGATCATGGATTACAAAAAAATCTATCATGGATTACCAAAAAAAAAAAAAAAAAAAAAAAAAAAAAAAAAAATTTCGTACGGAATCGCCGATTCACTGTTCGGACTCGCCGATTCCGTACAGTGAATCGGCGATTCACTGTACAGAATCGTCCGGTTCTCTCTAAAACCGGACGATTTCCGATTTTTGGGCGATCCGGTTCCTTTTTCACTATTTCCGAGTCGAACCGGGCGAGTCCGATTCGACTCGGCGTTTTTTAAAACGCTGATTGAGTCTATTGTTATGTTATTGTTCGATCTTGTTTGTTCTTAATCGAGAGCGGCCCATTTTGTTCGTTCAGTTGTCTCAATTGTTTTTATGTATCTAGTGAAAATTTGAAGTTTTCGGTCATTGTTGAAGCATGTTGATATGCTCTTACTCGAAGCTGCCTTGTTTTTGCCTTCTATCCCGAAGTCTTGGATCTCTTGTTGCTTGAGCTTGCCTTATCATTGCCTTTTGTTCTTAAGGTTTGTTGACCAATCTTGGATCTTATTGTTCTAAGCTTTGATTCAAGTGAGTTGTTGCTTGACTCAGTCGCAGGCCTTGATAATTCATGATCCAATTCACTAATCTTTTTTGGCTCTCGTATTTCTCTGTTAGGTCCAACATCCATAGCCCATAGCCTCTCCAAGTTTGTCTTTCATACCTGCATCCTTAACCTTACGTACCCAATGCCTGTCTTTTCTCCCTTAAAGAGCCCATTTTTTAGCAACACAAAAAGAGAGAATGTTTCAAGCGCTTCTTGATCGAAGTGGTGCTTAGTGTCTACTGCTTGGGAAGTCGAAATATTGAAAAGCTTTTTCAATATACTTATTGGATTTGTACATAAGAGAATGCCTGAATGAGGAAGAGAACAGTTCGAGTTTGTGGATTTCCTCATGGCAAATGTGCTAATGAAGTTAAAAAGCTTATCGAGAATATCAAATTAGATTTTCAATCCAAGTTAAATATCACGTTTTAAAGTGGTATTTCTTTAGTCTAAAATGGAAAGGGGAACACATTAGGCTACTGAAGTCCTGTATTGGAAAGAAACAGTAAAGTATCGTTGTATTTATTCAAATTTCCGCACCGTGGGAATATGGCTATTCTTACTAAGAGTATGTTTTTGTCACTTCGAAGATTTTGTTTCTGTACAAGGTGTTGCCCTTTTTCCTTTTTTCTTTTCTTTTTTTTGTTGGCAAGTGTTGTATGCACCAGCTGTCCAAACTCCATCCGGTCTCTGTCAAAGCATATTGAGTTAGAGAAAGAGTGTTAAGGGCGCATTTCATGATTTGAAGCATGGCATGAATTGGCTACTTGTCAATTGCGCAGAAGCACCTAAGTGGATGCTTACATATGTAAAGTAATTTGGATAATTCTACTTCATCTGGAGAGCATGCATACCTTTTTCCCTCACTTTAGAGAATATTGACACTCCACAAATCAGAATGCTCTCACCAGCTAAGATGCGAGATAGACGAGAAAGGGAGTAATGTTATAATAGTGATGAAAATTATAGTCATTAACATCAATGCAAAAAACAAAAGCTATATTTGTTAGACGGTTACATTGTTGACATAACCAGGGGTGAAGATGAATGACAAGGAGAAGATAGAGGAGACCAACCATAAATTGTCAAATGTCTCCAGTTCCACCCTTAAGGGCAAAGCTTGTCTGAGGTTTGTAGACTACAATGAATCCTTTGAGATTAATTCAAGAGGATTGAAATTCAATAAGTAGAGTTTTTCTTGAGTTTTAAAGTTGATTGGAGGTTAAAATCCAATAAATGCGTATGAGAGTTTCAAGTTCATTGGAGGTTGAAATCCAATAAATGTTTTCAATAGAATATTTGCTCTTATACCTTTCTTATTACTAGGAGTTGTTCTTATTACTAGGAGTTGTTACAAAAGTTAACCGGTGGTTTATTGACTTGAGAGTACAAGTGAGATAAAAAAAAGAAAAGATAAAAAAAAGGGCCAAAATGCCATTTTACCAAGGCCTGAGTTTTGTAAAATCTAGCTTTATTGGTTATATGCTATACAAGTGTGTATTGCTACAAGGGGCACAAGCTTGAATTTATGATTCTCTCTTTCCTTTGCCGTTTTCAATAGGATATTTGTTCCTATATTTCTCTTTGTTTCTAGGAGTTGATATCCAATATTGCCTATAGGGGTGGCAATGGATCCGGATTTGACTGGGGACCCGAGCGGTAGTTTCCATTCGGGTCTACGTCTAGGTCTAAATATTGGACTCGACATGACACTATTCGGGCTTGGTATGGATCCGATAATATATTTTGGGTTCCAATATATAAAACATATTTAAATATAATTAAACATATAAATACTTCAATTTGTGGATCGGTTCCGATGAAGTTCGAGTTTGATGAGTCAAGTCAAGCCAGGTTGGGTTGGGGTCGGCCCGAACCGGCATGACCCGACCCGACCGGTTGCCACCTCTATACCTAAGGGGCTATTGGCTTGAGATTACAAGTGAAATTTAAAAAAAGATCAAAATGGAGAAACAAAACACGGATCTGGATGGAATCAAAAAAAGTAAAGGGCCCAAACCTTAGGTTATGCCAAACCCGAAAAATCCCGGGACACAGACGGGCCTTTGCGAAACAGCAGGTTTTTTGTGAGTTGTCTTGAACTCTTTCAAAACCCTATCGCGCTTCATACTTGAAGAAAGTAGCAGAAATGGCGCCAAGACATGGCCGAAAAATCCGACTGTTCTCTTCATTTGGCCGCTCCATTAACAATCGCAATAACTTACAGAGGCTCCGCCAAATTAACCCAAATTCCACTGCCTTTAAATCCAAAGGTGCGGCCACTTTTTGTGTCCTGACGCGTAACAGCAATTCCAGGGTTCTTTTAGCTTGTTGTCCTTTTTTTTTTTCAAGTGTTTAAACTGGTTTCTTGTGCTCGTAGATCTATTTATTGAATTTTTAGTTACTGATGGCTTTTCTTATTCGGGTTTTTAAGTGGTATTTTGTGCCATAAAGATTTCCTCTCGGTTTCTAGGTTTTTCGTTATACAGACTGCCATTTGTTCCTTGATATTACTGGGTTGTTTTTATTACTAGTTATTGTTTGATTATGGTTTTTTGAGTTGATGTCAGTTGTCCCTTGAATTGATTCATTTAGTGCCAAATTCGCATTTAGTCTTTTTTCTCTCTCTTTTTTTTTTTTTTTGTTAAGGTTGGGGTCGGGGGGGGGGAGGGTTGGGTGGGTGTGTGTGTTGGTCCATGCAATTCTGGGTAGGGTTTCGATTGCTCTGGTTAATGACATAATTTTGTCATTTTTTCAGTGTTTGAGGTAATGATTTTGTTGTTTTTAATCATTGAACACTACTACTGAGATAGATTGGATTTGGAATTTTAGTCACTTATATTCTCTTTATGGTTTCTCCAAACTTCGGCAGCCACATTTTGTAGTCATTCTATCCGTATATATTTTTTATAGTATTTTGTTGTTTATGTTTTTCTAATTTAGGCCTGAATTGGTGTTTGGTTTATTGAGGTTTCTCTGATGACCTACTTTTAGGGTTTTCCCATTATTTTTGAAGGATTGTGTCAATTATATAAGAGATGAAAAGAATTAAAAAGAAGAAAAAAATTCTAAAAAGAGTGCCAGTGTAGTAAGTTAATGCCAAGGCATATTCAACTTCCTGCACCCTTTTATACTGGCTCGTTGGGACCACCACTATAGACCCGACCATCATTTTATCGTTAATTGTTGAGCTGATGTCTTAGTACCGGGTTTTCAGCAATCATTAACAGCTTTACTAATGGATGAATTTCCCTCCCCAAGAGAACACATGGAGCATTGAAAAAAAGTGCAATGGCATATTGCCATTGCTGTTCACTTTTTTTTAAGCATGTATCAGTTTGTGTTATTTTGGTAATGTGCGGATGATATTTTTGTTATTGGACTATTGTTTAACACTAGATATATAGAACTCACTGATTAGAAATTTACGTGTTAAGAAAAACCAGACATTGCAGTTCCCATTTGTGACCAAAATTTTCTCAACCTTTTGGATGATATTCCCATTTGTGACCAAAATATTCTCAACCTTCTGGATGATAAATTGTTCACATCTGATTTAGCTTTTAGAAACTCAGGAATTATGGAGTCCTATAAGAATAATTTTTTGATAATTTTCTTTTAAGTCTAAGAAATTATTGCGATCCTTACATTGTCCTACAATGATTAATTTAGGCATTTCAGGATGGGAAGAATCATGTCACTATGCTTCTTGGATGCTACACATGTGATTTGTGATTGATCTAAGCTATGTCAATCAAATAATTTGTATTTTTGATTTAGATACTTGTGCCCTGGATAGTTTTTTTGCACACATGCCTCCAAGCACTTTATATATGACGCACAACCAGTAGAACAAAAGGAGGAAAAGGATGACGAGGCAACAATTTTTTACTATTATTGTAAATTTTTTTATAAAGAAAAAAATGTACAAAAATAAAGTAAAACAATGAAGCCATTGGCAAGACGACAAGTGCACGGTTCACTTTCCCAACTTTATGAGTTTACTACCTCTATCCACCTAATGCTATTGTGACGATGGCTTGATTGACTTCACCTGGCACATGTTGATAACCCACATCCGCATATCTCCCAAATAACAAATATCGAAAATCTCTTAGAAGACCTTCACTAACTGCGAGGGAATAGTTGCCACCCTTTAAGCCCATCAGATCACATTGAGACAATCCTCTTTTACAGTGAGAGCTGAGGGGGCCCCCAAATAAACTTATCTTGAATCTACCAAAAAGAAAATCAACTTATCTTGAGCGTTGAAAGCAACACTTTAGGCTCCCACTCCCTACCTTGCATTATCTCTAGAACACCCATCAAAATTGAACTTGATCGCCTGATGCAGGCTTTGATGGAAGTAGCCTGAGAGTAGTAAAACCCTCCACTTGAGAAGGTCCATAACTCTAATATTGGCAAACTCTGGTAGTGCCATTACCCACACATCTAGATAACACTGTTGGACAGTCCTCCAATCTTGTGTCATAGCTATTATTCAGAAATTGTTATAGAGGTTCATTTATTTTATGCATCTACTTAGTTTTTTTCTTAAACAAATGAAATAGTTTGAAATTTTGTTTAGTAGCTATGGAGACTCTATTTGGGGCCAAGTTGAACCCGAATGCTTAGCCTTGTGTAGATGTTGTTTGTGGTTGGAGCTTTCTTAGAAAAGATAAGGTATTTGGACATAAAGGATGAAGATCTTCTACATTTTCCTTTTTCTCGATCTTTTTCTTTGTGTCTATGCATGCTTAATTCACACTATTGATTTTGAGATTTTATCTGTCATTTAATGGTATTGTTCTAGATTTGATAAACTGACCCAACTTCTAATATACGATCTTTTATGTTTTTGCATTTTTGTAGGTGGGGCATCTATCGATCAAGCTTCTTTGAGGAGACCAAGTGGGTCTGAATCTACTAGCTCTAGTGATGATGATCAAGAGGAAAATGTGTGTGCTTGTGTGCATGTGCCTACATGCATAAATACATACATACATTCATACATACTACATGGTTCTGTGTATGTGCATGTATTGATACACTTATGTATGACATATGTTTACTTGTTTATGATAGCTACCTACGTTTGAAGCATATTTTCTCCTGAGTTTGTTTTGCTAAATTAGTGGGGAAGTTTATCTAGTAGTTGTCTCACTATTTCTACCAATGCAGTTATTCTCTTTACATCTCTCTGATTCTCTTAGTATCTCTCATGTGAGTTCTCTTTTTCTTTTTCCTTTTCCCTAATTTTTGTGAGTACTCCTTTGCTATTTTTTTCTGATATTGATTAATTTGATGTCAGTGCACTACGAAATGCCCTAAACAATTGAGTATGCTTTTCCTACAACAATTGTCCTGGTGCAACATAACTAGAAGCATTGCTAGTAACACCTTGCTGCATATGTTTCCTTTTAAATATGTAGGAAGGCTGTTTTCATTTGCTCGAATACTTTTTTGGTCAGATTGCTTTGACCTTGAGGGAAGGTGTTATTTATATATGGTTGATGGACTGAGAGCTTTCTATCATTTGTTATTTAAAACATGCACTTTATATGTTCCACAAAAATGAAGGGAAATGTTTTGTTCATCTTTTAAGATTAGTTGTTTTTTCATTTTATGGATTGGGTTTGCCTTTAAAATTTCAATTCACATTCTATTTTGTCTCCGACAGTTATTCGCTTCAAGATAATTAAAATATTGCCTTCTACTTGTGGAATTTCTATTGATCAACTAGTCAAATTATGCAGACTGTTATCAATGTGGATTTGGAATTCTTCGACCCCAAACCAGATGATTTTCATGGACTGAAAATGTTACTAAATAACTACCTTGATGTTAAGGTGTGGGATTTGAGTGGATTTGTAGACTTGATTCTGGGACAGACGACAGTTGGGACAGTAGTTAAGCCGGGTGATGATGGTGCCCCATTTGGTGTCATTTCAGCTATCAATCTAGAGCGTTATAAGGCCTGTTCTCTCTCTCTCTCTCTCTCCCCCACCCCCCACCCCCCACACGCCCTCATGCACAGACACAGCCTCTATGCTCTCTACAAACATTTTACTTTGTAAATGCTAATGAAACTTCATCTAGCCTTTGTTTAAGCAAACACTTGCATAGGCCCATCTGTACTTCATTACTTAATTGAGAGGATGGAAATTCAAATTATTTATGGCACTATGTATCTGGCTATTAGCATCCATGCTTGTAATGCAGTAGCAATTGCCAACATTTTTTTTGTGATAGTTTGTTGTGTTTATTTATTCAAGCATGTTTTCCCTTATTAAGTTAAGCATTCAATATTGTGAATAAAAAGAAGTTTTTACATAGTTCCTTTGTGTTATCATGATGACTTATTAGCTATTTGAGGTGGATATGGGTGCTTTTTGGAAATGAGAATTTTTCAAGTCCTACCTCAAATTTTGGTGCAAGGAGCTTTTTGGAAAGGCCAGGCTATTAAAATAAAGTGGCGATTTGGAGATATTGATAAAAAGGGGTAATGTGAGTGATAAGGCATGGGAAACAGTTTTTAAACTAGAAAAGATTAGTTAGAGGCAAAGATCTAGTGTGGTATGGTCAGAAGAAGGAGAAACAAATGTCAAATTCTGCCAATGTTTGTCTAATGCTTACAATGAGTGTGACCTGGATGAGGTGTAATTATTTCTTTAATATTTGCAGATAGGGGTTGTGTTCAATGCTTATATAGAGGATTTGATGTTAATCAGCTGGGTTGCTGGAGTGGTTGGTTGGATGAACTCTCTCTTTTGAAGAATAAAGGCAACTGGCTTTAGTTTGGTGTGAGGTGGCTTGTTGAATGTTGACTTTCTTGCTGCATTTGTTTGCAAATTTTGGGATCTCATACCATGTTATTTGAAGTTTTGGGAGTTCAAATATTCTACAGTTACTTATCAAAAGAAAAAATAAAATAAAATGAAATTCTTAATCATGTAAAGGATGTAGCAATTTTCTCATAAAGATCCAAATTTTGCTACATCAATAAAATAGAATGCTGATAGAGGACTACAGTTTTACTTGATGTAGAAATTCCATATTCAGATGCCCAGTAACTGAAATGAATGTAGCTTTGTAAGAATTTCAATAAGCGTAATGTAATGTAAGAATTTCAATAATGAAAACTACCAACCTTTCAAGGATGGAATATATGTATAATATGACATACAACTAACATGAGTATCGAGTTAGTAGTGCTTTCTTTGATGATGCAGATGGTTTTGGATATTTCTTCCATTGCCTTACTGATAATTTGGTTAGATGGGTTCCTGCTGGCTGTTGAATGGAGCTGCAGTTTTGTCTTTTTTCCGTCAATAGTTGCTCTTTGGTTTTCAAGGTTTAATCAGTTTT
This sequence comes from Amborella trichopoda, assembly GCF_054954075.1. NCBI lineage: Eukaryota > Viridiplantae > Streptophyta > Magnoliopsida > Amborellales > Amborellaceae > Amborella > Amborella trichopoda. Next base: position 46,599,798 of record NC_142338.1, on the reverse strand, counting down.
CTTTTGAAAATCCTTTTGGTAATTAATCATTTGTGGAGTGCTAGGTGCATTGGCATCTGATGTGTAGTATGTTTTGCATGGGTTAGTAACAAACAGTGTGCATGCTGTTTTCTAGTTCACCATGGCAGTGAAGATCAGCCTGCTTCTACAATGGACTACTTCATATAAATTCTTATTCTGGATGGATTATGCTCAAAGACACTTGATATCAGCATTACTTTTCATGTTTGAGTCAGTTCCTATTCTTGATAAGAGTATCTCCTTCTCAGGATCACCGCTGCATTGTGGATCTTAAAAGCTTTCTTCTTGATGTATGCCATGAGAAATCGATAAGCAATCAACTGAAAATCTTATTGGGAGAGCAAGCACAGGGTGTGGGTCTCCTGGTCTCTCAGCGTGTTGTGAATCTTCCTCTCGAGATTTTACCTCCCCTATATGATGCCCTCTTTGACGAAGTTTCATGGGCGACTGAAGACGAGGTTAGCCACCTCTTCTTTGATTGGATTTGCTGTGTCATTCATTATTTTTTTCTTTTGTCTCTCTCTCTCTCTCTCTCTCTCTCTCTCCCTCTCTCTCTCTCTCTCTCTAATGAATATTTCACTGCGTTACTGTGGAAGAAATTATCAAATGCATACTTATCCAGTTGCCTTTATTTGTATAGCCCACACAGGAGCAAAGGGATTCTTTCCAGTTTAAATATTATCTAATAATCACAAGAATCTACCAGGTGCATTTCTTTTACTTTTATTTGGTCTTTTGGTGTTTTGTCATTGCCTCGTATGAGCTCAGACACTCAATGTTTGGTGACAACTCTATATCATTTGGTTACTTGATATTCTTATGCCATTCATTTTGTTGTTGTATTCATATTTGTGCTCTTAATTTGTGCGGGCTCCACCTAATTGGGTCTCTTTTCTGATTTCTTGAGTCCCTTTTCTGATTTCTTTAGTGCTTCTCTCATTGTAAAATGTAGATAAGTCATGGTGGAAAACCTAAAGGTAAAGGTGCATTAGGAGAAAATGATGCTGAACCAATATTATATAATCATCTGGAAGATGAGATTTTTAATAAGGTACTGATTCTTGCAGTTCTGCTTATCTTTGGGTGATATTTTAAGGTACTGATTCTGCAGTTCTGCTTATCTTTGGGTGATATTTTTCACTTGTTCTTCTATGATTCAATTCTCTCTCTCCTATAATATTTGCCAGTTGTGCTCGTGGTCCTTTACCTTTCAACTGCATGATCAACAGACGGTTACTCATGAGGTATGTTGGACTTTAAATTCTTGGTTGAAACAGGCTTAATCATGGCTTGTATTTTGGCCAAAATTGCCTGGAACCATTAGCTGGAAACTGAAACTGAAGCTTCTAGCTAATAATATCATTGACTTCTTGAAATGTCTGATAAAGACCCTAGAAAATTGTCATTAGATTTTTTGTCTCGGCCAAAGATGTTGGGAAGTTATCCCAAAATATTAATCATGAGAATACTATATAGATAGTGCATGAAGTAATTGGAAGCAAACCCTCATAAGTGTGTTTCTGAAAATGTGAGCTTCGTTTATGGTCTATTGAAGAAGCTTTTGGTGACAAAGAGTTCTGAATGCCAGTCATGACATCTTTATGTGTTCTCAGACCTTCTTTATCATCTCTCTCTCTATCTCTCTCTCTCTCTCTCTCCTGTACATTGGGTGTTTTTCCCTAGTTGTAAACTATTTTAGGAAGTTCAATTGTTGCATTTTATTGAAATATAATAAGGTGAACTTGTATTTAGAAATTAAATGTGCTAGTTGTGAATTCATTTGTGTGGGGATTTGCAGCTGAGAAATTATAGACAAATGGGTCTGGTTATGGTGGTGAAAGCAGACAAACAAACTGTGGATAAATTCAGAGATGATTTGAAGACCTTCATAAGTGATTCTTAACAGGACATTCTCACCTCTTTTTGGTTTCCGGTCATTATCTCTCATACAGCAAATCCGGATTTTTCCTGTTTTCGGGTCTATTTATTATGAATGTGATTCATAAAAGAAATTTTGGTGTAATTTTAATGAGAACTTGAATTTATTTGTATTTCTGGCTCGTTTACCTCTCTCTTCATGTATGTTACTTTTCTATCATAGATATTCTATGATTCACTTGATGGAGATGTTTTCTGTCCACCAAGTCATGCAAAGGGCTTTTCATGATGGGCAAGCATTTGCAGGCTTTGTTGGTTTTACATGGTCATGGCCTTGATCTACAGATTTTTCAAACCAACTTAAACGGAGTTCAGGATTTGGGTTTCAAACGATGACGATTTTGGCTTATTCTGTGCTGGTGGTCAACACATGATTGTGTGATTGATCTCTCTGTTTATCAGTTGGGTTATCTTTTGGCTAAAAGTCATTGGGAATTGTTAGAAAGACCAGAATGGCCCTAGCAGCCTCCAGCTACGGTTATGCGGAGGCATACATGAGGTTTTGTATTAAATAAATTGTTATTATATTTATATGGGTTTTTTAGAGTTAACAACCCCTCAAAATACAAAGGGGTTGTGATGGGTGTATCTATCAAAACAATGCGTTTTTTTTTTATTAAAAATTATTTAAATATGTAATTTTATCATTAAACAATGACAAATTTAAAATTTTTACAAAAATATAATAGTATTTTGGAAGTTAGCGTTTTGAAATTTTATTTGTAGAATGTCTTTATTTTTTAATTAAAATTTTAATTTTATTTTTTAAGGAGATGACAAAAGTACCTTTTGTCGTATAGTAATATTATAAAATTATTTCACAAAAGTAACTTTTTTTAAAAAATAGACTATAAAATTAATAAATCCATCATTCACAACTCTTTTTATTTTGAACTTTTGTAATATGAAGGGTTGTAAAGTTTAGATTATCCCTCATATAATATAATATATATATATATATATATATATATATATATATATATATATATATATATATATATATATATATATATATATATATATATATAGGAAAAAGCTAGGGTTAGCCCATTAGCTCATATGAACATATGAGCCCAACAGTGTTCAGATTGAATTTGGACAGATCTGACGATCATGGATGTTCGGTAATGTTTGAATTTTATTTTATTTTTTACAAGTCCAAATCACTTGAAATTTTTTATGTGTGTGTTCTTCTCATCAAGATGCACTAAATAAAAATATTAAAAAAAATTATTCATAAAAATAAAAATGATCAAAATACCCCCGAAACATTTTAGGGGTATTTTGGTTAATTTATTTCATATAAAATATTTTTTTGATATTTTTTAAAGATTCAAATATTTTTTATGAACACACGTCTAAAATTTCAAGTGATTTTAATTTGTAGAAAAAAAAAAATTTAAATACTGTAGGACATCTGTGATTGTCAGATCGGTCCAGATTCAATTTGGACCGTTTGGCTCATATATTCAATGAGCTAGTGGGCTAACTCCAGCTTTTTTCGTATATATATATATATATATATATATATATATATATATATATATATATATATATATATATATATATATATATGTATATATATAAAATAATGATCATATGAGACCCTCTCACACCCATGTGTATAGGATTCCAAAGAATCACCATTAAATTTGGCACAGGTTTCTAAAAAGTCAAGTATCATACCTATGTACTCATGTGATAATTTTTTTAGAGAATTGTGCAAAATTTAATGGTGATCTTTTGGGGTTCTACACATATAGGTATGAGAAGGTCTCATAGGATCATTACTATATATATATATATATATATATATTCAATATTTTAATATAATATGATTATTATCCCCAAAGCCTTTTCCCAACTAATTGGGATCGGTTACATAAATCTTAGTCCGCTATTTTGCTCTATTAAGGGTATGGTCATACCCTTAATGAGGTTCTAAGTTCCTATATTTTTTAATCATTATTTCCAACCGTGTTATTTTGGGTAAACTCTTTATATTTTTTGAGCCTTCCACTTGAACTAACTCGTACCTTCAACCTGTGTTATATTGGGTTTGCAGCACATATAGCTAGTTCATCTAAGTCTATTTTCTCTTTCATCTTATCACTTATTGGTGCTATATCTAAATTTTCTCGAATATACGTTATCTTGTACTAAAAAAGATGACAAACGTATTGATAAGCATAAACATAAAGAAGCTTTGTATATTGGCAATGTGTTATTATGAAAGCAAACTACTTATTTGCTCCCTCAAACAAAGAACAAGTTAGGATATTGTTTAGAAAATGTTGGAAGTTGGAGCTTGGAAGTTTTGTTTCAAGAATATGAAGGTTCTACACATAAGGGTATGAGAAGGTCTCATAGGATCATTATTATATATATATATATATATATATTCAATATTTTAATATAATATGATTATTATCCCCAAAGCCTTTTCCCAACTAATTGGGATCCGTTACATAAATCTTAGTCCGCTATTTTGCTCTATTAAGGGTATGGCCATACCTTTAATGAGGTTCTAAGTTCCTATATTTTTTAATCATTATTTCCAACCACGTTATTTTGGGTAAACTGTTTATATTTTTTGAGCCTTCCACTTGAACTAACTCGTACCTTCAACCTGTGTTATATTGGGTCTGCAGCACATATAGCTAGTTCATCTAAGTCTATTCTCTCCTTCATCTTATCACTTATTGGTGCTATATCTAAATTTTCTCGAATATACGTTATCTTGTACTAAAAAATATGACAAACGTATTGGTAAGCATAAACATAAGAAGCTTTGTATATTGGCAATGTGTTATTATGAAAGCAAACTACTTATTTGCTCCCTCAAACAAAGAACAAGTTAGGATATTGTTTAGAAAATGTTGGAAGTTGGAGCTTGGAAGTTTTGTTTCAAGAATATGAGGTTTTTGTGAGTTTTGTTTGGATCAGTTGGTGCCTATAAATCTGATATGGGATAGGTGTGTTTTAGGAGTTAGGTTTGGTCCGTCTTGGATCCAGGGAGTGCTCCTCCCTATTTCTTCGTATTGTACTTTTGTATTTAGGAGCTTTGCTCCACTATCTAATGAATATTATACTTATAGTTTTTTTAAAAAAAATTTATTGTTGAGAAAATTGTTTCATGAATTGGGAGGACACATTCTTACATTGCGCCCAAGGCATAAAACAGATGGGGGAACACATTCTTACATTTGCGCCTTGAGACATAAAACATCCATCTTAGATATGGACGCAAATGGGTGTTTCATCTAAAAGCCGTTGAAACTAACAATCCAAATGGTTCCTTCATAAAATTATTATTTTAAAATTTATTTATTTTTTCCTACTCGTTGATCTCCATGTCTGAGATCATATATCCTTAAAAATTGGGTCCAAAATCCATCCCAAAAATGAGTTTTTAATCGGGGACTCATTTCTACATGGACTAATAGAAATCTTGTCCATTTTATGACGTAGACAATATAAACCTAAGTATCCAAAATGAAAATGAGATCTTAAATATATTTCTGAAAAGTATTATATACAGTGAGACCATTTATCTTTGGTATCTTTAGGTCACAATTACTCATAACATATGAGGTGAAATCTAATAGCTTGGATGTGCCACAAAGTTCCAAAAAATTTTAGTGGTGATTACGGAAACTAGCGGGACACAAATAATGAGGCCCTCACTAGCACCGAAAATTCGGTTCCCGGATGCCCGGCTTCCTTTAACCTTGCAAATAAATATAGGTTTAGGTACACCTTAGGCTATAGATTATTCTCTTAAATCATGATACTGACAATGCAAGAGCCAGCAATGAAGAGTGATTTTTTTTAAAAAAAAAAAAATTAAACATAAAATAAATTGTCAAAAACAAATCTTCACAAAATACATGCAGGCTCACCATAAATTCGTAAACCTGCAAGACCACTAACACCATACTTTTTGCCCGAACCCTATTACAAACCTTCGCAGCGATAAAACGATAGTTTAGTGAGCGTGAGCTCCTAGGGGAGTTTGTGCTTTAGGTGTACTGTAGATATAGATCCTCGTTAGCTTGAATGTGTGTAAATGAAGTTTTTACTTGACAAAAAATACAAAAAAAAAAAACTAAAAATGGTTTGTCAAACTTTGTATTTGTAAAATTCGTAGTTGCTAATGGAATTTTCTATGTGGCAAGAAAAAAACTTTGGATTTTGAAAATTCAAAGTTGTTTTTATATTTTTCTTCAACATAAAAACTCAAATTTGGAAAATTCATGTCGAAATTGGTTGCCAGATTGAAGATGATACATCTCCATATGTTGTGGTCCAAAAAGTACACCTATGTTGAGATTCTCAAAATTTGAAGTTTTTTACTTTACAAAATCTAAAGACTCTAAAAAACTTCAGATTTTGATATTGGTTGTTAGATGGAAGAGGATACATCTCCATAGGTTGTGGGTCAAAAAATACACCTATGTTGATATTCTAAAAATATGAAGTTTATAATTGACAAAAAAAAGCAAAAATGAAAAATATGGTATGTCAAATTTCGTATTTATAAAAATTCATAGTTGCCAACGGAATTTTCTATGTAGCAAGAGAAAAACCTCAGATTTTGAAACTTCAAAGTCGTTTTTTCATTTATCTTTAGCATAAAAACTCAAATTTTGGAAAATTTAAAGTTTTTACTTGACAAAAGAAGCAAAAAAAATTATTGGTACTTTTGATTGGTTAAATTTCGAATCTTCAAGATCTTAAATTTCCTGCCCTCCTTTAAAGTTCAATAGTATTTTTCGGCTTCAAACACACAAGGATTTTGATAAACTTATTAAAAGTACGTACATTTCCATTATTTTAAAAAAAACGCCGATCAAATTGGGTACGACTGTAACAGCATAAGAGAGAGGAAGTATCTATGTTTTCATCATTTTAAAAAGGTGCGGTTTGTACGAGGCTAAGGCTATAAGGCTCTAAACAATCGTAAGACGGATCAAAGAGTGTCGAAGATTGTTGTTTCCATACTGGAAATTTGTGATAGTCTGAAAATTTATTTTCACCTCTAATTATAAAATTTAAAACTTCAAAAGTAGTGTGGATCGAGCAAATCTATGAAAACTTTAAAATCTTGCAAATTTATTGTCTAAAAATTCATTATAAGATACACTATTTCCAAAATTTGAAATCTATTTTTCTCATATCTATGCATTTTAAGGTCGAGATGGTCAATTTGAAGATTTTTAGGCATCAAAACAACATCTTCTAATCAAATTTTTAATATACACTTTAATTTGATTGTTTAGAGCCTTGCACTTATGCAACCTTTTTTTTAAAATAAAACGAGCTTTGGATATGAGTGTAATAATGTAAAAGAAAGAAGAGCTTTTAAATGGGTGCGGTTTGTATAGAGCCTAGGCTCTAAACATCTAAATTAGAGCATACCTTCAAATAGAGTCGAGAAATAAAGTTTTAATATTGAAGCTTTAAAATATATTTTCATATTTATTTATAAAATTTAAAGCTTAAAAAAAGTTTAGATTGACAGATCTATGAAACCTTTAAAATCTTGAAAATTGACGGTCAAAAAATGCATTACAAAATACTCTATTTCCAAAACTTGAAATCCATTTTTTTTTCATGTCCATGCATTTTGATATCGAGATGATCAATTTGAGGATATTTGGACATCAAAACAACCTCTTCTAGTGAATTTTTTGAGGTAGGCTCTAATTTGATTTTTTAGAGCCTCGGCTCTATTTATACTTTTCCCCTTTTAAATAGCAATTCATTTGACATACGAAAAAGTTTGTATAAGGTGTCAGCCTTATATTGTACAAGTAAGTTGCATCTCAAAACTCATTGGAAAATGTTGTTTCATCATTAAAAAATGCTCTAATTGATAATCTCCACTTCGATATATATAAATTTGAAAAAAAAATTGAATTTAAAATATTAATATTAGTACATCTTGTACTACATTATCTAAACCGTCCTTTATCAAAATATTTAAGTGTTTATAGATTTACTAGTCATGAAATATATTTGGAGATGGGAGCTTCCAATTTTATAATAGAGGTAAAAAATATATTTTCGGGCGATTATAAAAGTTTCGACGCCTAAAATACGATTTTGGGGTGCACGTTATACAAACCTCACCGGTCATGTTTGTCTCGTACCGTTATATCGGGCGTCAGCCGCTTCCTGTTGACAGTGTTCAGCTTCGTGCCCGAGGGACATTCCACGAGGGCAAGAGAGAGAAACAGAGGAGAGAGAAAGAGAGGAGCCAGAGAGAAACAAAGGAGCTAGAGAGAGAAACCTCCCGTTTTCGGAAAAAATATTACTCAAGGGGGGTAAGTTACTGTTGGAGAGGAGTGCAATGAACACTCCCGACCAGAACCTCTCTCCTCTCTCTCTCCTCCCCTGAAAACCTCTTTCTTCATTTCTTCTTCTCCATCGAAACCCTCTCTCTCCTCGAACCAGCAACCAGAATCACAAAAAGGAAAACTTCGAAACCCTCCATTTATGGCGGATTTCCTCGAACTCGAAGCACAAGATGGCATCAGAATGCCATGGAATGTCTGGCCTGGCACCAAACCAGAGGCCTCAGCCTGTGTAATTCCCACATCTGCAATTTACACCCCACTAAACCCTAACCCTAATCTCCCTCTTCTCCCTTATCAGCCTTTACGTTGCAGGACTTGCAGATCGATTCTAAACCCTTTTGCCATAGTTGATTTTCAGGCCAAGATCTGGGCATGCCCCTTCTGTTACCAAAGAAACCACTTTCCTCCTCATTATGCCTCCATTACTGATACTAACTTACCAGCTGAGCTTTTTCCTCAGTACACAACAGTGGAGTATGAAACCCTAGACCCTGGAGTTGGAGCCATACCTCCTGTTTTCCTTTTTCTGATCGATATATGTGTGATTGAGGAAGAATTAGGTTATTTGAAGTCTGCTTTGTCCCAGGCAGTTGGGCTTTTGCCTGAAAACTCCATGGTTGGTCTTGTCACCTTTGGATCTTATGTTAACGTCCATGAATTAGGTTTTGGGCATATGCCCAAGTCCTATGTGTTTAGGGGATCGAAGGGGGCTACAAAGGAGATTGTCATGGAGCAATTGGGGTTTTTTGTGCAGAAGCCAAAACCAATTGGGGGGGTAATCGGTGGGGTTAGAGATGGTGTTTCTCCTCAGATGATTCAAAGGTTTCTTGTACCTGCTTCAGATTGCGAATTTGCAATAAATACGGTATACTTTATTGTTTGATGTTGATTTGATTTTTGATTTCGACTTTTCATATTGTTTTGATTGTTTGAGCTGCCAGCTTCAAATTTTTGTTTTTGAATTCCTGATTTCCTGTAGTTTGATTAATCTCTATAAAGCGGTATTTGTAATTTAATGATTTTAGTCTCTTCATGGTTGATTTAGATCCTAAATTGATGTTTTTCTTTTGTTTGATTGGTGAAGTAATTTTGCAGCAAAAAAAAAAAACTTGGTAGTTGAATTTATTTAGTTTACTTTCTGTTTTTTCTCGTGCTCCCGCATGGTACTTATGATTTCCATATCTGACTAAAATTGTTCATTTTGTGCATGAGTTTGTGATTTTACGGTATCATGCTAAGACCTTGTGATTAAATATTGGTATTGGTACGTATTTCGATTCATATAAAGAACAAATGTAACTTTGCTTTATTTTGGCAGTGAAATTGACCTTATTTAACATTTGGTTTAGGTTTTGGAGGAGTTGGAGAAGGATCTATGGGGTGTTCCTGCAGAGGAGAGGGCAGCGAGGTGCACTGGCACTGCTTTAAGTGTGGCTGCTGGTTTGTTGGGTGCTTGTGTGCCTGGCTCTAGTGCAAGGATAATGGCCTTTATTGGTGGCCCCTCAACTGAAGGGCCAGGCGCTGTAAGTTCCCTTTTCACTCCATTTTACTTCAAAACCTCAATTAGACAATGCCGAACTCTTGTTCATGGTATTTCACAAAATAAGCACTTCAATTTGTGAAAATGTACCTTTTTCCAGCTACAAGTTTGAATTTTACGGTACCTGAGCTAATTACGCTGGTGAATAATCCAGTTTTTTATTATTAGAAATAAAACAATCGCTTTATTATTGTGCTCTATTTCTTTATATCTAGTGCAGGGAAAAAAAGAAGAAAAGGAAGTAACCTTGCAGAAAAAAAAAGAAAAGAAAAAGAAAAGGGAAGTACACGTATTCATTCGCAAACAAAAAAATAACTAGAAGCTATTTAATGGTGGCTTAATCCACTGTGCCACACAGGTCACAATGAGACTTGGAGCTGATAGTGTGGTTCATTGTCTATGCACTTGAGGTTGTATGGTTTGGTGTGGAGGTTTTCAAAGCAATATAGAGCTTCTATTGCTCCATGTTCTCCTTTCTGTTGCTGTCGTCAGCGTTGATATCCTCACTATCAACCATCTTCACATTATGACTTTATTTACAAAACATTTACCGGATACTGAGTTGGTGAGCGTTTGATTCATTGAAGTTGGAAACTTGGAATCAGAGGATTGCAATGATTTTGTTGGCAATACCTTAGGTCATTGCTTTGTTCCTTTGAAAAAAGAAGAAGGAATAAAGCAGTTTTATCTCGCTGTAATGTCCAGTGTTAAAAATTTGGCCGCCTAGTTGCCTAGGCGGTCTAGCTGGGCTGCTGAACCGAAGAGGCCTAGGCATACATCCTAGGTGGAAATATGCATACTTGCCCGCCTTTTGCCCTAGATGCCCCTCAGGTGGGCACCTAGGAAGGCAAGGTGTACGCCTAGACCTAGCGCCTTTTAAAAAAAATTAAATCAGCCCACTTTAAAAAACTGTTAAAGTCCTAAAAAAGAAGTACGTGATCTCCCTTAAAAGAAAGTAAAAAAAGAAAGACCTGCCATCAACTTTGAAGGAAGTCTCTCCTCTCTCTCTCTCTCCCCCCTCTTTGTTCTCCCTTTCACAAACATTGCAGAAAGCCTCCTCTCTCTCTCTCTCTCTCTCTCTCTCTCCTTCCTTACCTCCCTCCCTTGCTCACCTTGAGAATGAAGATATAATATACAACTTATTAGAAATATTCCAAATAACCCCATTTTTTTTGATGAAATTCTAATGGTACCTTTCTATTTTTTTTTCATACTATTCTAGCAGTCCACCCCCCAAAACTCTAGGGTTGCCTTAAGTTTCTAGGTGGCATCGTAGGATGCCAGGACACTTTACTGCATAGGCAGCCACATCTGACTTTCTGAACAGTGGGACATTCCCACACGAACAGTTAAGGGTATCGTGATATTACCAAATATTATGGGATACAAAAACCTTATAATCCAATAAGTCGAGGAATGTGTTTGATAGAACCAAATTAAATTAAATAAAATTCAGATAAGGGCATAAAATTAGGATCCCAGGAGAAACAACTTGGATTTGAATTTTAGAGACTGCAAGAGAACTCTAGCTAGCGGGTTACCAATTCTCAGTCTAAATATATCTTGTGGGATTCTATTCTGAAGCCTTACACTCACTCAAGACTTTCATCGTCCCTCTCTCACAAGGCTTCTTCCTCTCTCTAACATCCTTCTCCTCTCTAAAATCAAAGTGAACACTACTCTAGTTTCATGCCTTGCTCTCTCTCCTTCCTTTGATCCCTCTCCTCTTTCTCGTGAATCCATGAAGCATAAACCATAAAACAACAAATTGAAGGGAGAGAGACCAATCAAATTTGACCTTGGATTTTTAGAGAGAGAAGGTGACGAAGAGTGCGTCAAAAACAACCTTGGCCTATTGGATTTAAATGTTTAAAGGTTCAATCAGATGGGTTTTGGCTTGTGAATTTGATGAAATTGGCACTAGCTTCTCCATGTTTGAGCTTGGGTTCATCTGCTTAGAGTGAGAAAGAATATGTATTCAAGAGTATGAGCTTTTCCTTGCCATATTACTAGGATGCTTTGTTCTGGGAAGGGTTTGCGTTGTTTGACTATCAAAATGGCCTTTTATGTGGTATTTATGTAGGTATTGAGATTGTGGTTTTGTTCATGTGTCCATTGAAAATGCTCGGAAAGCGTTTACTTTCATGGTATTAAAAAAAAGTGAGTTTATAGAGAAGTCATTGTCATGCTTTTTCATACATTATAAGTTTACCTAATTGAATCATTTCACAATTGCTTGTGGTTTGAAGGGTTGTATTGTTGGGTTTTTTTGGGTTTGGTGATTCCATTCCTAGCTGCAATGAGAAATATGGTATCAATTGGGATTTTTTGTGTACATATTAATTATAAGTTTACCTAATTGAATCATTTCACAATTGCTTGTGGTTTGAAGGGTTGTATTGTTGGGTTTTTTTGGGATTGGTGATTCCATTCATAGCTGCAATGAGAAATATGGTATCAATTGGGATTTTTTGTGCACATATCAATAATTGATATCTATGCAAACTGTGGGTTGGGAAGAAGTATGATAAATGTCTACTATTATAAACCCTAACGTTATGAATACAATTCATGAGATAAACCCCAAATTTGCACATTATTGGTGTATGACAAATCTCTCCTTATGATAGAGGGTGTAAATATTTAATGGATAGAGGGAGAAGATTAGGATTCTAATATGTGCCCAATAAAAAAGAATTCAGAATTTTCCAAGCAAAGAATTAAAATTTACAAATTTATGGAAATTCTGAAAATATAGGTACACAGTCAAATAGCTACAAAAAAGTATGTATTAGAATGACATGTAATACAGATATAAGAGAAACAAACTATGCCTTTATTAAGATTTTTGAAGTTATGAAATTGAAAGTTCTGTTTTGTCAAACACATTCTATGGAAATAAAGGGAATACCGAATTCCAAATTACTGCATTTTCAGAATTAGAAGAGGTGATGAGTATGTTTTTTTTGCTAGCATTAAGAGACTATAAGTTCATTGGCTGCTTTCCTGACCAATGATACTAGGGTCTACATTGGAAGATTTTATGGGTGGTTGGATGAATACCATTGAAGGTTTTCGTGTTGAATACCTCCTTATAGTGCACTAATGCTTGACAGTAGTAACTGCTGAAATAGGAATTCAGGTCGAACAGGTTTGGGAAGTCATCATAAATTGTAGGAAAATGGTTTCATAGGGCTGCAGCCCTATCAAAATAAGTAAAGCCTCACCTCACAACTCATAAAAAATTGCAGTTCAAGCATTGGATAACCTTTACATCGATCATCCTGGCTTGAGCATTATGGTTGTGAAAAAGAAAAAAAGATTTCAAGCTCTGAAAATACTCTATATTGTAACAAATTAATTAGACTGTCCATTCACCCTAAATATAAGTGTTCATATATCTGCAAGATCTGTATATCTCTTTGAGTTTCAAATTTTATTGTCAATGTTGGAAATTGATTTTAGAGCCAACATAGAGATTTTCATTGCCGAAAGTGCTTTCCAGACGAGGATTTGAGGTGAGCCTTTATTTTGCTTTTATAAAGCTTGAGCCTCATAGAAACTTCATCCTAAATTTTAAGGGACTGGTTATGCACCATCATGTGGCATATTTGGCTTTTATTCTCGTGTTGGGAGGAACATTGGTCATAACTTTATGGGATAAGGCTTTAGTTAGATGATGCCTTAAATGTGATTAGATGCATTAAGCGGGAAAGCATTATTTCTGAGTGTTTGACTCGGGTTTCGAACTCCGCCTTGGTCAGCCCCATGCCAGTCATGCCAGTCCTAAGGTTGGGCAAAGGAGGGGGGTTGTCTTAGGTAGGCAATCAACGTAAAACTTTGCCACATCTTTTCATGACTCCGGTACCTATTCATATGCTTATGCGAGTGTGTTCCTTATAAGTGACGCACTGTACCGGTGCCCAGGTGCAGTGGAAAAGGAGCAAGGGTTAGCTAAGGCGCTCCAAGGAAGTGACGTGCTATAACTACTCCCGGTTGCAGTGGAAAATGAGCAAGGGTTCCAAGGAAGTGACATGCTATAACTACTCCCGTTTGCAGCGATAAGTTGGCAAGGATATTTGTGCCATTTTGGATGAACGCGGGTAAAGAAGCTACTCCAAGGGATTATGATTCGTCTAGCCGCATGGAATGTAGGAAAACTAATAGACAAGTGTATGGAGTTAGTAGGTATAATAAGAGGAAGGAGAATTAACATAGTTTATCTATAGGAAACTAAATGGAAAGGAGAAAAAACTAATAAAATTGATGTATATGAACTTTGGTATATAGGAAAGGATAGCAGTAAAAATGACATAGGTATAATAGTACATAATGATTTAAGGTATAAAGTAGTTAATGTCAAGAGAGCAGGATAGGCTCATAACAATTGAACTTGTGTTAGGGGGAGGAGATAATTAATGTACATTACGTAGTGCTTATACACCACAGGTAGGACTAGATGATAGAATTAAGAGACAATTTTGGGATGATATTGATGGACTAGTCCAAGAAATGATATGGGTGAGGCTATTTTGGATTTTGCTATGGCTTACGACCTAACAATAGCAATCACTTACTTTAAATAGCGAAATAAGTATTTAATAACTTATAAAAGTGGACAACATAAAAGCCAAATAGACATCTTTCTAGTTAAGAAGGTAGTTCGACCATCATGTAAAGATTGTAAGGTTGTCTTAGGAGAGAATTTGATCATGCTATATAGGCTTGTGGTTATGGATGTCTGTATAAAGAGATGAAAGAGGATGAGTGAAATAAACGAGTGTTAAAAAACTAGGTGGTGGAATTTGAAAACGGAGAAAATAGGCATTTAAGGATAAATTGGTAACAAAACGAAAATGAAATTATGAGCATGCAGTTAATGTTCTATGGAATGAGATAGCTGACTGTATTAAGAAAGTGGCAAAAGAAGTTTTAGGAGAAACTAGAGGGAAAAGAAATTACGATAAGGAAACTTGGTGGTGGAGTGATGAGGTTTAAAAGACTATTAGTGAGAAACGATTATGTTATAAAGCTTGACATTGTAATAAAAGTGATCAAAACTTAGAAGAATATTAAAATGCTAAAAAAAGTGCCCAAAAAATAGTAAGTAAAGCTAAACTTAAGGCATATAATAATCCATATAACAAACTGGGGATAAGAGAAGGTGAAAAAGATGTCTTCAAATTAACAAAAAGAGATGTCTTCAAATTAGCAAAAATTAGAGAGAGGAAGTGTAGGGATCTAGATCATATTAAGTGCATTAAGAGTGAGGATTAGAGGGTCTTGGTGTAGGATGACGAGGTTAATGAAAAGTGGAGAATTTGTTTTCAAAATTGTTAAATAATAAACACTATGGAAACAGAGCGTTAGGAGGAACCTTTAACATAAATGAGGGTGGAGGTCATATATTCATTCATAGGATTAGGATATCCAAAATAAAAGAAGCTTTGAGAAAGATAAAAATAGAAAAAACTTTAGGTTTAGATGGTATCTTGATAGAGCTTTGGACTTGCATGGAGGAGAATGGCATATGCTGGTTGACCAAGTTGTTCAGCAAGTTATTGAGAACAAAGAAAATGGCAAGTCAATGGAGAAAAAGTACTTTGGTATATTTACTGAAATAAAGGAGACATACAAAATTGTATGAACTATCGAGGGATCAAACTTATAAGCCACACTATGAAGCTGTGGGAGAGAATGATTGAGCAATGACTAAGACGTGAAACAAGTGTATTAGACCATTAGTTCAGTTTTATGACAGGGAGGTCAACAACTGAGGCCACTTCTTACTTAGACAATTGATTGAAGAGTTTAAGGAGAAGGGAGAAGACCTCTTTGATTTGGAGAAAGCATACGATAAGGCCCATAGAGACTTAATTTTGTGGCTCTTGGAAAAAAAAAGAATCTCAAGAGTACTGACATGGTGAGAGATATGTATGAGGTAGCGCTAACTAGTGTGAGGACGATTAGTGGAGAGAAGTGAGTTTTCAGTGACAATAAGGCTGCATTAGGGGTTAGCACTGAACTCATATCTCTTTGTTTTGGTTATGGGCAAGTCAACTAAGCGCCTACAGGATGAGGTACCTTGGTATATGTTGTTCGTAGGTGACATAGTTTTGATTAATGAGACTAGATGATGGATCAACGCAAAGTTAGAACTCTGGAAGGATGCTCTAGAATCAAAAGATTTTAAAATTAGCCGGACTAAGAATATGTGGAACGCAAGTTTAGTAATAATAAGAGTAGAACGAGGAAGTAGTTACGATTGGTAACAAAGAAATACATAAAAGAGATTATTTATGATATCTTGGGTTATTAATTTGGGATAATGGAGAGATTGAGGAAGATGTCGCACATAGAATTAGAGCTGAGTGGGACGTGGAGATGTGCATAAAAGTTTATGTGATAGCTGCATACTAATGCAATTGAAGTAGAAGTTCTATAGGACAGCTTTATGACCAGCCATGTTTTATGGGACGGAATGTTGGGTGGTCAAGAAACAATATACCGTTAAAATGAGTGTAGTTGAGATGAGGATGTTGAGATGGATAGTGCCAAGACATGAAAGGATGTAACTCGGAATGAATACACGAGGAGTTTCTAGGGTGCTTGCAATAAAATCAATGTTTCATGTGATTTTTCTATTCTATATAGGAGATTGAGACATCATCGTATATAGAATTATACTGTCAAGATATTATCAATACCCATGTAGGTTTTGGGCTACGAGGCTAGCTTTAGTTCATAGTGTTTTTATTTTAATGGTAATACTAGTTTAATTTGATGAGTTATAAAAAATATCAATTATTTGCCTAAAATCTCATTTTAATTTATTTTTCAAAACTTTGTAAAGACAAGAAACGTAAAAACTTTAGGCACGTGATTTGTGATTTTTGATGATTTGCCTAAAAGGTCAGTACTTGGCTATGGTGAAAGAGGTTCTCACAAAGGTGTCTATGTATTTATTGTTTTTCTTTGTCTATTAAATGTCTTAGATCATGTTATTGAACCTGATTCGTGACTGTCTAGAAGTTTCATGTTTATATGCTTTTTTACATGTTTTAAAAAGTTCAGGGCATTTGCTGACCATCAGTGACGTTTTCAGATTGTAACAAAGAGTTTGTCTGAGCCGATTCGCTCCCACAAGGACCTTGATAAAGATTCTGCCCCTCTTTATCACAAGGCTGTTAAGTTCTATGAAGGTCTTTCAAAGCAGCTTGTGAATCAGGGTCATGTTCTTGATCTGTTTGCGTGCGCACTTGACCAGGTTTCCTTTTTCTCCATTTTTTTTCCATCCTTGAATGTGGCTCGTAACCAAAAATAAAATAAAATAAATTGTTATGAATGTGGTAGAGAATACGAAACTGTGAAAAAAGGAATTGCAACAAAATAAAGTGTTGCAGTGCACATTGGTCTTTCTGGTCTAGACTCTAGACTGGACATTATCATAAAATTATATTGCATTGGATAAATAAGATCTTTTATTGCGTATTTTATTCCTTTTTCTTACTGTGCTCCACCACTATATCTTAACATATTATTTAATTGATCATCCAAAACAAAAAAAAATTACGTATTCACTCTAAATCAACAAGAATTTGCTTGTGCACTTGAAAATGTTCTCAATAATAGCAATTTTCAGGTTGAGGTGAATTTGTAACATGCAAACTAGGTGCTCTGCTGACTCTTGACCTATCAAAGAAAAGCAACCTTGGGACAGCGATGACAGTCAATGCATGTATGGCTGGCTTTCACGTTATTCACAAAAAATTATGCCCGGGCCTACCATTTTAACATCTACAGTTTTTCACGAGTTAAACATCTACAGTTTTTAATGGGGAAAGATTTCAGGGGCTTCTGGAGGACCTGCACTATATCATTGGTGATTCCTTAGCTACATCACCACAGACTACCTTTTTGTCCTGGCTCCCTTACCAATTAGTTGATCAGCAACGGATCTCTCTCTCTCTGTGATATGCTAGTCTTATCTCTTATTTTTAGTGGTGGCTTCCTTGAGGCAAGGCAGACCAAACTGCCACCTAACTTCCTTTCTTTTTCTCTTTCTTCTGCCTTTGCAAAGTAGCTGGCCTTTGGTGGACCCTCATGAGGTGGCTGCCTGCGCCCTACGTTCAAGTGCCTAAGTGGGCACCTAGCCCCTCTCGTTCAGGCGCCTGCCTTGCATAACTGCACCTTAGGGCAGAAAATGCCCTTAAGTTGATGGGTATTGATCATTAACTTTTGGTTGTGATTTAGCGTCATTATGGGGCATTCCCACCCCCATAATATTTTTTTGGCCAAAAATTAGAAACTATATTTTTGGATTTTATTTTTGTTTTATTTGATTTTTGCAAATAATGAATAGAATTGAACCTCTATTTGAGCTTCATAAGATTACCAATGTGTACTTTGAATATGTATCCTACATGGATATTGGATTTGGATGGATATAATATTTGACAGTTTTACTTCTTGACTCAACTCCAACAGTCACACAAAACTCTCTCATAACGTCATTGGCATAAATACTGATATTGTTCAGCGCAAATTAACCACTACAAACTCAGTGTTATATTTTTCTTGTTAGAAACCAGGCTAAAGTATCAAACTTTTTCTAACAACCCCTTGGTTCCACCTCATTCCTCTAAAGATATTGGTATTATCTCATTATCAGAATGTGTACTGTTCATTTGTGTGATAGTGTCCTGGTGTTGCATGTGTAGGGGTTCTCTTGTTTCTTTCTCAAAATTTGTTTTTTCTCTGTTTTAAAGCTTGCCATTCCAGTTTTTGTTCTTAAATTCTTAATATTCAATATACATCGTATATCCTCCTTTATTTGTGATTTTTTTTTTAGACTTTGCTGTATGTATTTTATCCAATTTGTTATATTTTCATTTCCTTCTGATAAAAGCAATGTGAAGCATAGTATGCTGCGCTAATCTGACTGTTTTTTTTATATTGTTACCTTTTATATTCGACTTCACAGGTTGGAGTGGCAGAGCTTAAAGTTGCTGTAGAAAGGACTGGGGGGCTCGTTGTGCTGGCAGAGAGCTTTGGCCATTCTGTTTTCAAGGAATCTCTGAAACGAGTCTTTCAGTCCACGGACTATGACCTAGGTCTCTCATTCAAGTAAGGGGTCTCAACGAATCTAGGCTGCATATGATGACATTTTGTTAGTTTACTAAGATTCAGGGGTATTGATAATCTAATTTTCTTCATAAGTGACATTCTCATATGTTGGCTACTATACATGACTTGCTTTCTCCACACACTATTCTAGTGCACCAAATCCCTTTGAGGTGAAACACAATTTTCTTCTTAATAAAAAAAAGAGAATGGTGCTTAATTCCTAATCTTGGTGTTTTTATTGGCAATGCTAGTATCTCTTATGATTCGGATGATCTAGAATGTAGTCCTCGTATGGAATCCATAAATATTGCTGGTAAACATTTTCGCGCATAGGCTTGATGGGAAGTTGGGAACAGTACATTAACAGACATTTCTTTTGTTGAACATTCTGTTATGCTGATTTTTGATCATGGCCACAAACCATTTCATATAATGGATTTTATATTATTATACATTAATGCATTTACAGTGTTGAGGATATATAGTAATCTGTTGCCTTAAGGAATCTATGCTAAGTTCCTTTGTATGTATGATTAAAAAGTCAGTGACTCAGGCTAGGAATCATGCCACATCGGGATGAAAAACATTGAGACTTGGGTTAGTCTCATTGTGTCACATACACTCTTTGTATTTCTCGCATAGACTTGGCCTTGTCAGAATGGTTGACACGGGCTTGGAACCCTGGCAAGTCCGAGCCCAAGTCCGGTCTTTAATGCAAGAACTTTTATGCATTTAATTTGCATGCCATACTCATTATATGTGACATAATTGGGAAAAGGCTATGATGATGATGATGATGATGGTGACTCATTATATGTGACAATGATTGCCCTAGCTGAGTAAGCAACGTTACGACCAAGAGATTATGGCAACACAATTAGTTGCATCTGAATTGTGAAACTGTAGTTTTAGCATGTGCTTGAGACACTATACTTCATTAACACGTGCCTGTAAGTAACAATCATGGTGTTTAAATACCTAACAGGCACTGTTAGAAAAACTGGCCGGTTCTAACCGGAACCGGCCGGTTGGCTCGGAACCGCTATGGTTCCGAGTTCGGTTAGGGGCAGTTTTGCGGTTCTAAGGACCTTGGGTATCACCCCATAAAATGTCCGGACCAAACCCAGACGGTTAGGGGTCGAACCGGCCCGTTTTGATCTAATCGGACCGGTTTTCTGTTAAAACGACGTTTTTTTTTGGGCAAAAAAAAGGCAAAACGAAATAACGGCCGTGTTTTGAAATGGAGCCCGTTATTTGCAACAGGATCTGTCAATCAAATTTTCTTGCTTTTTTGATTCGATTTCCTTGCCATTTTTTGGCGTTTTTGGTGCTCTAGTGTTGTAAACCATTATTGATTGTCTATAAAACAACAAAATTCGAATCAACGATAAAAATAAAAATAGTTCTTGTGGATTGAAGAGGTGGATTTTCTAACCCTTTGAAATTTCTGCCATTTCATCAATTTCTTCTTCAATAGGTAACGATTGTCAATGAAATTTGAGAGTTTTGAATCATAATCGAATTGTTTACCATATCCTTGTTTCAATTTGTTTAACAAACAAGATATAGGGGGTTGATTTTGGCCTGAAAATTTGCTCGAAGAACATGTGTTCGAGCTGTTCGAAGAACCCTAATTCTATCGACCATTTCGTTAATTTCATCTTCAATAGGTAATGATTATTGATGAAAGTTGAGGGTTTTAAATCATAATCGAATTGGTTACCATATCCATGTTTCAATTTGTTAGAAAACAAGATATTTGGGGTTGATTATGGCCTCAAAATTTGCTGCTCGAAGAACTTGTGTTCAATCCAAAAAACAGATTTTGGATCAATTTACTGGTCTTTTTTATCAAATTAATTTATGGAGTTTGATCATCAAGGCTTCATTTGTCATATAAAATAGGTACGTTGATGTATAATTGTGTAAATTTTTTTTTATGAATTTATTTCTTGCTTGATGTCATGAAAATTTCATAGGTCTAAATTTTCTGCAATTTTTTAAATTAAATAAAAAAATACCAAGATGGAAACGTTTGCAAAGATTTTTTGTATTGATTTGTTCGATTTTCTGACCATTGAGGGTTGTTTTTGCTTGAAATGTTACTCGATTTTAGGGGTTTTCGAGAAACTGATTTTTCAAAAAAAAAATAATTTTACTTAATATTGTTAAGTTAATAAAATTATTTTTTATGATGAATGTGGGAAGTGTTTTTCTATTTTGCTTACAAAAATTATATATTTTTTGATAAAATTATGTTTTTATGATAAAAATATGTTGTTTGATGAATATGACAAAAAAATCGATTCTTCTTGTTTAAATGTTATATTTTTTTTTCTAACAAACATAAAAATAAGTGCATGATAATGTCGGTCTTACTTTTGCTTCATTTTTTTTTGTCCGATTTTTTTTCTTTTTTTTTCAAGTGCATGATATAGTTATATTTGTAATAATGGAAATGGGATTGTAATTTAATTGTTGTAATAATGGAATTGGGATTGTAATTTTTAATGGAAATGGGATTATAATTGTGTTGGCAGAGGCATTCACAATTTCAAACTTTTTTGTTTTCAAAAAAAATTGATCTTGCTTTTAAATAACTGTCTTGGATTCTGATATTTTACTTAGGATCAATAATACTCAGTTCCTTCCTACCATTTTCTTATTTTGTCATAAGGACTGCTGATATGGCCGTTTACTTTGCTGCTCAATTGATGAATGTAGTCATGAACTGTTAATATGATTACTTCAAAACTTTTGTTGGAATAGAGAAACAAAGAAAATACATTGGAAAAACACAAGAATACCCTGACCCCCCATACCGCTCTCATTACTACGAGCCATTGTTAGTTGGGCTTTGTAACACCATCAATTAAATTAATGTCAAATTATAAATTGCCTTGCATATCTCCATAGTATTCATATATTAATTTTTGTAAAAAGTTGCTTCAAATTTTTTTTTGTAAGATAAATGTAGGTAATAAGGTAATATACACTTAATCTAAGTTTTTCTTTTTTAAATGTTTTTGGGGTTTTTGACTCTTTTTTTTTTTTTTTCAAAATCCACCGGATCGGTTAGTCCAGTTAACTGCCCGGTTAGTCCGTTTCCAGTTCTAAGCTCTCCCAGACTTATGTCCTGTTAACCATTCCGGTTCGATTTTGCGAACACTGCTAACAGGACAATGAAGTGTTTGATACACACTCATAGACATGGCCACATGGGATGAGAACCAATTGAAGCCATCAAAGCAAAAATTAGGGGGGTTGAGCTAATGAAAGCCTGACACCTCTCGGGCTTAACCAATGTGAGCTCATGTAAGTAATGGTTGGATCCTTGGATTGAGTAGAAATGGTTGACGTCTAATGAATTTCATCCTGCCATTTAGAGGAGGGAGGAGGGTTTTTTCAATTGATTGGGCAGGTTTATTGGTTATCCTATTCCTGTAATTCACTTTCAAACCCTACATGTTTTTATAGTTTACAAAACAAGAAAGTTGTCTAGGATAACCAGGTGGAAGTTTCAAATAGTGTCCATTGAGATGCCTGTTGGAAAACATTCTTAGTATCACATTGATGGAATTATTAAAAAAATCTACTTGATATAAGATAAAATTCTAACATGACATGGGGCCATTTTCTAGCAGCAGTGACAGAACCAATCCATGTTGTCAAATTCTCTTTATGTACAATGTCTCATAGTTTACTTTGTATTCTTAACTCTAGAGCCCTTGGCTACTAGCTTGGATTTATACTTTGTTATAGGTTCATCGGATACCGTTTTAATCTTACAAAGCCATAAAGTCCTAGGTGTTGTTTGGGTCCCATGCATCAATTTCCACTTTTATGGAATGCCTGTTTGGTGTGTTTTTGAATCACCCCTAGTTCAAACAGGCTTGACTGCAGCCAAAAGGGGGGTCGAGCTTTGATTCATGAAGTCTGGAGCAACAAGCTCTGAAACAAGCTCATACCTGATCAAAGATAAAAATCGTAGTTTGGGTAAAGAGCAAGACATCGTGGAGTGATTCTAAAGTCATTCTGGCCCTAAAGTCTGGAGGCAAAGTTCAAGCAATTTAATAATTACATATTCAAAGCCATAGGCTTTGGAATTACAAATATGACCAAATAGGTCAAGAAACTTGAAGGATTCAAATTCTGGTAATAAACTAGAAATTGGGATCAAACTTCAAGTGGCCTGTGTCTGAATAGTCTTAACTGCTGCCAAAAAATGATACATTCCTTTAAAATACAAATGATAGCCTAAGTCCTTTAATGAAATTGAATTCAACATACCATGATACATCTCTCTGCCTACAAAGTGCATTAAAATGGCAAAAACCCATATAAAATTGTTGCAAAAAGCTCAGAGTTCCATGTTCAATCATGTTTAAAAAAGGTGGCTTTACTGTTTAGGGCAGCCAAAAGTCGCCATGGTCGTTTTTGTCCAAGAATGCTAAGTACATCAAACAGAAAATACAGTAAATAGGCAATTATGCCCTTAAGCATTTAATACGTACAATCGACACTTCATGAGAGGTGTCTTGGGATCAATGCATTTGTCGGTGGCAGTTGGAAAAAGTCCCACCCTCTGTTAGCTATCTGCAACCATTACCGCATTTCCAAAATTAGAATTTTAACAAAACAGCTTGAGCTTCGAATGCAGTAACAAACAACATAGAGATTGGAGAACACTGAGACTTCTGACATCGCAGACATCAGTGTGAGAAACTGAAACTAGTAATTTGGATAGATCTTAAAGGAGAAAACATTACCAAGAAGGAAGCAATATATGGGGCAAACAAATTTTCTCTATGTATTATTTATAAACCATTGTAATTGAAGAATCAGATGTTTTATGAATCAAATATTATAGTTAAATATAATTAACAAAGCATTTAAGGGTCCTCTGGTATTGATGTACCCTGATCATAAATAGAAAAGGCCCCCAAAGGGTGAATATGTTTGTTTTGAATTGTTTATTTATTTATTTATGTATTTGAAGTTAAAATTCAAATTTTGGGCAAACAATGCCTTTAGATTTCATGCTTTAGAGCTTTATTCAATGGGAATGAAGCAAACAAATTTGATGTGGTAATTTTTTCTATTTCTTTTATTTTTATTTTTATATCACTATGTTTCTAGGCGATTGAAGCTAGACCCTGAGAGATTGTAGTTAGGATTTTCTATTTTTATATTATTTTATTTTCTTAAGAGATTGAAACTAGGGTAATTTGCTCATTTATTTTTGTAGTTATCCAAGGGATATTTATGTCTTTTCAATATTGTAGAGAATTGAGGGGTAGAATTTGAATTTTAGTTTTGGGACGATGAATCACTAGAATTTAATATTGATTATGGTGTCTTCTGGGCCCAGTTTGATTCTTGTTATGTGTCAGTTTAAAAATTTCAATCATTAGGTAAATTTTTATGTGGATCCTGCACCACCATTAATCTCCTTCTAGTATTTCTGGGGCAGTCCTGACCTTATATGGCTGCTAGACAAGGTATGCATGATGAAGGATGATGATGTTTGGTACTTAAGATTTGATGGGCAAGCCATTTCAATAGTACAATTACCCAGGAGACTATCCCTAATTTATTGCATTTGATTTTATATTTATTCCAAATCTGTCACCGGGAACTATAACCCCCGTTTCATTATAATGTTTTTAATAAATATCGTTTTTTTTATTCTCTTAGTGATGTTGTTACTGCTTGAAATACTCCATTTGTATTTGCAGTGGTATATTTGAAGTGAACTGCTCAAAGGATGTCAAGATACAAGGCATAATTGGTCCCTGTGCATCTCTTGAAAAGGTGTGCTGAAAATTGGTGTAGTCTCTACTGCATGAAATATTCATGCATGATATATTGATCTATTGATATTTTTTTTTTTTTTGCACAGAATGGTCCTTTGTGCTCTGATTTAGCTATTGGTCAGGGCAGTACTAGTGCCTGGAAGATGTGTGGTCTCGATAAGAAAACTTCTTTTTGCATGCTATTTGAGATTGTGCAAAAGGAAATTCCAAGTGCAATTGGTCAATCCATGAGCAATCAGTTCTACTTCCAGTTCTTAACCTAGTATGGAAACTGGACCTCTAATTGATCCTAGGTGTATTCATCTCTTCCATTATATGGGTATGAAATGTTTTCAATGGTCAGAGTTGTTTTGGTGCAGTTACCAACATAGCAGTGGGCAGATGAGAACTCGTGTGACAACAGTTTCTAGAAGATGGGTGGCTGGACCAGGTAGTCTACAGGTATGTGTTTGCTTATGCTACTTAACTAAAATTTTCTAATCTCATGACAAACTTCTGAATCGGTTTTGATGTCTGGACTCTTGATGCTCACAAGTGTATGTTTAGCTTATGCATATTTCTTGTCTTTTTTATCATGGAAAGAGAAGCAGGAAAGTTTCTCCATAGGGGTAACTCAGTAACATTGTTTATGTATGTTCTGGTACAGAAGGAATGTAATCCCTTATTTACTCTTGGTGAATCTTTCATTTCATTCTCAAACTTTTCAATCACCATTTGTCGCCCAGGATGAAAACCTTATGAAGAAAAAAAGTTAATTGAAAACTCATATTCGAGCTAAGCAATAAATTTAGCTGAAAACTCATATTTAAAATAAGCTAAGACTGCATATGCGGAAGCTTATGTAATGAAATATGCTGCTATATGAGATGGTATAGCCGGCCAATGGGGATTGGTTTGCTATTCCCAATTTGCATTGGGGCGGTCATGCGACATGCTGCTACTCTGCTAAGTAGTGGCATTTTGCGTTCTACTTGGAAAGGTTTCCTGCCCGCCCCCTCTCCCCTCTCCCTCTTTGCCATCTGCTGTATGGCCAATGTTAAAATATTTGATCACCTCTTCGCCTAGAGGCCTGCCTAGGCGGTTGAGGTCCCTCACCCAAATGAGTTGGCTTATGGGGGTTCCTAGTTAGGCTATGCCACAAGGCGCCCGCCCGCCTCTGCCTTGCAGCCTAGGCAGGTCCTCTAATATATACTATTACTATTTATGAAAAAAAAAAAACAGTAATATATACTGTTATTGAGAACATAGGATAATACTGCACTACTATTAATAATACATATTAATACTGTACTACTATATTAAAAGTTTTGCGCCATTGTACAATGATTAATAATATATTCATAGTGTTATAGTACAAATATATTAAGATATCAATATATTATAAATATTTGTTGTCAATGTAATATTAATAGTTCAAATATTTATTATTGACTGTGTTATATGATTTTTGTACCAGATACCAATATATTGGTATATTATCGATATATTAATATCATACTATTGACTGTAGCTCAAAACTATATTTTCAGAGTGAGGTGTATATAAGGTGCGTACTTTAAACATCAAAGGAAATCGCAATTTTAAATTCGGCCGAAAGATGCAGTTCCGGTAGCGAACGTCTTTTTATAACTGAAAAATCTATTTCCACCCATAATTATAAAGTTTGAAGACTCGAAACGCCATCAGAAAAGGTTATTTGGATGCTGGATAACGCTCCAACTGATCATTTCGACCTCGATATGTATAGATATGAAAGAAACAATGGATTTCGAGTCCTAAAAATAATGCATCTTGTATCATATTATCTAGCCTGTCCATTTTCAAGATTTTCAAGGTGCTTGTAGATCTGCTTTATCTGCTCTTTCTATATTATAAGGTTGACACCTTATATAATTTTTTTTTCTATATTTAACAAGTTCAAAACTACAAATATATCTAACGGTTTGAGATTCCCCTCGAACCCATCGCCCCCCCTCCCTCTCTCCCCCCCCCCCGGCCCTCTTTTTCTTTTTTCCCTCCTTCCTTTTGGACTGCGTCATTCATGAGGCGCTGCCTTGGAGGGGGCAAGGTGTGGCTGCCACTGCCCTTTTTGAACATTTGGGGGAACCACTAACTTTTATGACTTCTATGTACTAGTTCTTGAAGGCCTCTTATAACATAGTGGTAGAAATTGATGTTTGTACTATTACATGGTGTACATCAGTATATTCTGAGCTGCAACCCCGAACAAATCTAATTTCTAAAAGTGTAGCAATTTCTTGTCACGCTAGTCAATTAAATATCCTATTTTAAGTTTTTTCTAAGCATTGAGAATTCAGGGCTTAAAAATTATTCTAGGCGATAAAGACATCAACAAGGACATGGAGTCTGCCTTAGTTCACGCAGAATGAGTAAACCACCCTGTTGGAATTGTCTTACTTGTCATGTTTTTGTGCTCACTAGGCATGCACTTGCATATTCTTTCTATACGGTACTCGAAGTCCAATGTTTTTCAAACAATGCTTTAATTTGTTATAAATAATTGCTTAGAAAGATCTATCGTGCGTCCTTTGTAAGATTGAAGACAACCACTTAGCAAACAAAACAAAGGATTGCAGACTGCCAGGAGTCTTCACTGTTCATCTCATTGTGATTTAGTTTAGATGTGAAATCGTATCAACTCTGAAATGAAAATAATCTATAATGTTCTTATGATATGGCACACGTTTTTAGTTTTCAGGTGGCAACTTGCTGATGCAAGCTTCTGAATGTTAGTTTCTTAGATGGTTTGGTACTCGTGTTAAAGCATTAATGCATGTTAGGTTGTTTCAGATTCTCATAAGAATTAATGACAAATAGATAATTTGCTTGGATGTGTAGGAGTTTATTGCTGGATTTGATCAAGAAACAGCTGTTGTAGTGATGGCGCGATTGGTATCACTAAAGATGGAAACTGAGGTAAAGTACAAATGTTAAGTGAATTTGGATTTGTTTGTGGGAGATTCTTTATTCCTAGGAACTTAACTCATTGATGCTATTCATGATTCAGACTATGGTTGTTCTGAGTTTTTATTCAATTTTCAAAGAAAAATCCCTCTTATGGGCATGGTAATGATGTTCCTGTGTATTTTTATGATTTGCCTTTAAAATTAGGAAGCTACAGAGTGATGGATGGTTCCAGAGCAGAGATATCAATATTTCTTGGTTTTATACTGCTTCATTTAATCTAATTAGCCTCTTGCTGTATACTATATGTTTAACCATATGTAAGATTTTATATCTCTCGCTGTATACACAGTCATCACGGAACTCACCACATGGATAACTTTCTTGACTTAGTTGCCTTACCCCTTGGTGTAGAGGATTCTCAGTCAATGTGATTTTACACTGTTTGTCTAAGATAAGAACAAAAGTTGTTAAAGTACGAGAGCATGAAAGGATTAAATTTGGACGGTGGATGTAGAAAAAGTTCGCTCGTTTTTTAATTTTTGTAATTTGGGAGGAAGGGATAAGATTGTTGATTTATTTTTTAAATCTTTGTTTGAAAAGATGGCTTAAATTGTATGTCAAAGAGGAGCCTTGAGCACATGACTTCAATTTTGGCCAAAAAGTGCTCACACAATTTTGGAAACTCTTAACTTTTGTATACATGTATCGTGTTTTCTTCTAATGTTGGAAATTCATAATGTTAGTCATAATTCTATTGGGTGGTGACATGGCAAAACATATTTAACACAATTTATTTACAGCAGTAACAGTTACATGAATTTTCACAGTGGGTAATTGTAATTTTTTTGCAATTAGTTTGTCTTGTTAAAGTTTTATATTTATTCTTTTAAATGTGCAACTAACATGTTTTCAAACTGACCTATGATCTTTTCCACAGGCTGATTTCGATGCCATTCGGTGGCTTGATAGGTCATTGATACGTTTATGTTCAAAGTTTGGAGACTATCAGAAAGATAGCCCTTCATCTTTCAGCTTATCTCCTCGTTTTTCAATCTTCCCTCAGTTTATTTTTAATTTGCGTCGCTCTCAGTTTGTCCAGGTATTCTTTATTGAGTTTTGGATGGCATTTTCTTTATTTGAATTTTGGAGGGTTCTCTTTGGAACATGCCAGTCCAACTGGTTTGGACAAGTTTGAGTAAAATATTTTATTATTTTCATAATACTTATTTAATTATAATGAAACACGACTTAAAAAAAGATTAAGAATTGCTGGGATACTGTTCAAACTAATCGTATCAGAACTGGACATGCCCTTTAACTGGTTAGGGATTTGCTTTTGTCAAAACCAGATGGACTACCAGTTGAGCAATTTAGACAGGATTTTAAAAAGATAAAGAGAACATAGGGAATAGTTTCAGAATATTAGCTATATTACAAAATTAGTGGCCCAACCTTGGTTTGCTTGTCCAATTGGTCAAAACCTGCTGGTCTGACCTGCCAGAACCGGTCAAACTTTGGTTCTGGCTTGTTTACGACCAAATATGGATTTTCTTTAGACAAAACCAGCCAAGGCACTTGTTGGTCGTCCAACCGGTAGGACTGTCCGATCTGGTTCAACCCGCTTTGACCTGGTTTCTTAGAATAAATTCTGAAGTGCATCATAGCAAGAAGTGGTCTTGTTCAGTTTTCACAAAATTTGTTTCTTGGGTTCTCACTAGGAAATTGATGCAGGTTTTTAACAACAGTCCTGATGAAACTGCTTATTTTCGCATGGTTCTGAATCGAGAGAATGTGACCAACTCAGTTGTAATGATTCAGCCTTCATTAATATCTTATTCCTTTCACTCGGGCCCTGAACCGGCCCTCCTTGATGTTGCCTCCATTGCTGCTGATAGAATCCTTCTTTTAGATTCCTATTTTACTGTTGTAATATTTCATGGGGTTACTGTTGCTCAATGGCGAAATGCTGGTTACCAGAACCAAGAAGAGCACAAGGTAAATCTTCTGTGCATATCATCAGCTCAATTACATACTTGGAAAATTTGCACCCTGGATTCCCATTTTATTATAATTTGTTGATCACCCTAATGAAATGTATTTCTTCAGCTGTTAAAAATTAAAATGATTGTCTTTCTTTTTAGTTTTGGCCCAAACCTCTTAGAAGACTATTGCAGTGTTCCGATCCATGTCTTAATAGACCATATAAAACTGTGGCATCCACCTTTTCTCATCAGCAAATGGTGGAGCTGCACTGTAGTGACAGAGCCCCGCTCTTGTCCTTCAATTCAAGAAGTCTTCATCTTCACTGTCTGTTGATGAGGACATATGGTGGATGCCCTTGCCATGGATGGTGTAGCATAGACAGCATTTTTATGAGAGAGGGGAGAGGGAGGGAGGGAGCTCGCACCTGTAACTTCATAATAAATTACATTGCGATTCTAATCGTTGTACAGATTTTTGCCCTATTATTACAAGCTCCTCGAGATGAAGCAGATACTATTATAAAGGAACGATTTCCTGTTCCTCGCTTGGTCATTTGTGACCAACATGGTTCCCAGGTAACTCCAGATTTGCTGTGCTTCCCAGTATTCGTAAGTTGAACTTTCATTGCTATTGTCTGCTGATGATTTTATTGAAAATGAACTGATTCAATTGGAAGTCCGCATACTCAGTGGCTAATTTTGTCATAGTGATTTTATCTTTAATGAAGTATACTAATTATAACGATACGTGTCCTGAAATGAAATGCATTGGTGTGGTGGCTGATTATTTCTGCTTAGATCTTAATATCCAAATGACAGTCTACTACTTATCTATAGCATAGGCTAATTGACTTGCATCCAATTTGAGAGAGTAATAGCTTCTGCTACTCAGGCCATTCACTATCTATTGCTGGAGATGCTTTTTCCTTTTATGTTATGATTTTTTGTTTTGAAAAGCTTCTATGCTCCTGCAGGTAAAACCTTAGCTAGAAGTATTCTTAGGACCCCAAATGTTGGGATATAGCTTTACACAATCTTGCGCCCAACTTAAAAAAAATAAAAAATAAAAGGAAAATGAAATTTTCAAACACACTCTAGAAGTGCCTGAAAAAAGTGATGCCCTTGGATTCAACTATGACTGTTTGGACGGTTAGATCTAGGTTTATATTAAGCTATCAAGTTAAGAACTAGCTAATTGACTTGCATCCAATGAGAGAGAGTAATTAGCTTCTGCTACTCAGGCCATTCGCTATCTATTGCTGGAGGCACATATTATGTTATGATTTTTTGTTCTGAAAAGCTTCTATGCTCCTGCAGGTAAAACCTTAGTACTTTTAGGACCCCAAATGTTGGGATGCAAATTTACACAACCTTCCGTCCAACTTTAAAATAAAAAACATGAATTAAAATTTGGAAATACACTCTAGAAGTGCCTGAAAGAAGTGATGCCCTTGGATTCAACAAAGACTGTCCAAGTTTTGGAGGGGTTAGATCTGGGTTTATATGAGGCTATCAAGTTAACTCAAAATCTTTTCTTTTGGAAAATTGCTTATTTAGTGATTCTAAAATTTACTTATCTAATGATTCTAAATTGGATCTCATTATTTTAGATCTAGGAAGTGGGTCTTTTTCCTGAGGGAGCAAGTGTACAATGTGCTCCTGCTGGAGCACATTATACTCACTCTACTTTGTTTTGTAATTTTTTTGCATTTCATTTGAGTTGTCAATACTAGCATCATTGGACACCTATTTATGCTTACGTGCACTGTACGGACCAACGGATGCTGTATTATGCTATTGAGACCAATATTTTTTATAAATATCAGGCTCGTTTCCTCTTGGTGAAATTGAATCCTTCTGCAACCTACAATTCTGATGCGCGTCCACCAGGAGGTGATATTATTTTCACTGATGATGTAAGTTTTGAAGTTTTCATGGATCATCTTCAGCGGCTTGCTGTACAGTGATTGATGGTACGACCCCATAATCCATTTTTGTAGTGTTATGCTTATTGGTGTGATTGTATAGTAAAGAATGCTTCATTATCTCGCATGTCCATTGGTTCCTTTTGTATTTTTCTCCGTATCTTCCTCTAATATCGTTTCTTGGGGGCTGCAAATTGTCTTGTACAAACTGTGCAGGTTTAGTTATTTTATTTAATAAAGGTTAGATCTAGTTAAGGCTTTGATTGAGAAGGAATGACTAATACCATCCTAAGAAGGATTAGCATTGTTCTTGGGAAGTTAGATGAATCTTAATATTATTACCGTTAAGGTAGAGACATCGGATGGTTCGAATCTACTATTACCCTTTGTTAGACTCCGTCTGTCCTAAGACAAGTGAATTTAGATGGTTTTGATTGCTGTTGAGTGCTTGGACTCGAGGCTTTGGGAGTGAAAGAAATCAGGCATTCTGTGTATTGTAAATATGAAAGGAAGACTTATTTAATGTTGAATGGGATAATATAGTTATGCATATTATGAATAGTTTTTATATTAAAAAATAAGTGAGAGATGAAAGCGATGGAAAATCTGAAGCAGTTTGTGAACTGGCTTTTTTACTGTGGAAATTATTTTCTTTATCTTGGGGCGGGTGTCATTTCGATTTTCATATACCAAGGCGACCACTGTGCCTTAGTAAGCTGAGCCAAATGTTGTTGGACCCATTAGTAAAGAGTTTTTAAGAGCTGGTTGGCTTCTTGGAGAAAGGTTGGTTTTGTGGGGATGAGATGAGAGATTTCTTTTCCCAAATGTTCGCCCACACCTGCCTCCTCCCCTTTTTCCTCTTTTTTCTGCTGCTGCGGTTTTTGTTGTTCTTTTCCCCGTGCCCATTTCTTTTCCTTCTTTTTTCTTGTGTGTGTATTTTTGGTGGGGAAAGAAGTAGCTTGGAATGTGGGAGGCTCGAAGGTTATTATTCTTTGTTGGACTGCGAGTGACCTTGCTTGAAAACAAATTGATGAGTATGCTTCATGCTTCTCGCTTCTCAATTTTTGGACTCTGGCATTCTTAAATTGTGAAGGGACTTTCTCTGAATTATAATAGAGGAGGCGTGGAGAGGCCTCCCTATGAGATGAGAAAAGATGCTAGGTTAGGGGATGACTTCTATGGTGGTTGATGACTGATAATACCTGAATGAGCTGTTGAGTCGTTGAGAGAGAGAAACTATTTGTATTGATTTTGTCAGACCTTTCATTTTGATTCTTCAAAGATTATCGGTTCTGCTTTTGTTTTCGGAGCTCCAAATTCATGGATGTCCTGTAAGAATGGATGTTGAGGTATGTTCTGGTCTTAAAAGCTTTGGAATCTACCAGGGGATGAATGACTTGATCAACTTACCAAATGCTTTTGAGCCAAAATATTGTATGCTCCGGAGTTTATCTAGGAGTATTGTTAAGGGGCAAAACATTGTATGCTCAAGAAATTTAGTATATAAAGCCTGTGTCTAATCTCTACAAACACATTTTTTCATGCCAAAAAATTCGTGCTTCTGCACGAGTACATTGTATATCTACTCCCTTCCTATCTACACACACATATATATATATATATATATATATATATATATATATATATATGAAAATGATCTTGTGAGTCAGTGGGCTCACAAGTAAAAATGAGTCCAACGGTCTATATTGAATTTAGGCCGATCTGATCATGATATTCGAAAGTGTTTGAATTTTTTTTTTTTTTTTCTACAAATCCAAATTATTTGAAATTTTAGTTTTGAGTTCATAAAAAATGGGTAAATCTTCGAAAAATATCAAAAAAATATTTTACATAAAAAAAATTGATCAAAATACCTCAGTAAAATTTTGGGGGTATTTTGGTCTATTTTTTTTTGTTGATTATTTTTTCTATAATTTTATTAGGTGCGGCTTAATGAGAAGAGCACACAACTAAAATTTAAAGTGATTTGGATTTGTAGAAAAAAAATTAAAATTAGAACATTATCGTAATTTGGGTCGTTGGGCTCATTTTTTTTTGGGAGCCCACTGGTTCACATGATCAATATATATATATATATATATATATATATATATAGGAAAAAGTTTATACAGAGCTGAAGCTCTAAACAATCAATTTAGAGCCCACAAAAATTTCAATAAAAGAGGTGGTTATGATACCCAAATATCCTCAAATTGATCATCTCAACATCAATGATGTATCAACATGAGAAAAGGATTTCAAGTTTTAGAAAGAGTGCACCTTGTGATGCATTTTTGGATTGTCAATTTTCAATATTTTCAAGTTTTCATATATCTGTTCAATCTGCACTATTTTTGAAGCTTTAAATTGTATAAATAAAGATCAAAATATATTTTAAGGTTTTTCAGTATTGAAACCATATTTCTCCACACTATTTAAAGGTGGGCTTCACTTTGATTATTTAGAGCCTTGGCTTGGCTATTACAAAGTTCAGTGTTGAAACCATATTTGTCCACACCAATGGTTTAAAAAACGGTTCGGTGACTCGGATCGGGCTTCCAAAAAATCGATCCGGATCGGCGAATCGGCGATCCAGATCGGGAATCGGGTGAATCGGTCAGAATAAAGCTTAAAAAAATTTTGAAAAAATCATTAAAATTCATTATAAATATTGTTTTTTAGGAATTCAATAAAAAATGAGGGTACTCCATTAAGAATTTTCATGTTTTTGAATGAATATGCGAATATTGATATGTTCTTTCCCTGTATGAACTGCCATTCAGCATTTAATTTACAGTATTTCGTGATCATCCCTACACTGTTGCTGTTGGGACTCGATATGTGAATAATATGGCTGGGATAGGGTGGCATCAGAATCATCATCTCTCTCATTTTCTCTTTGAATAATATGGATTAAAAAAAAAAAAAACAAATTTTCAAAAAAATCGATCATGGATTAAAAAAAAAATCACAAATTTTCAAAAAATTCTATCATGGATTACAAAAAAAAATTCGATCATGGATTAAAAAAAAAAAATCTCAAATTTTCAAAAAATTCAATCATGGATTATATAAAATTCGATCATGGATTACGTAAAATTCGATCATGGATTACATAAAATTCGATCATGGATTACAAAAAAAAACAAACAAAAAAAAACAAAAAAAACCAAACAAAAAGAAACAAAAAATTCAATCGTGGATTACAAAAAAAGAAAAAAATAGTTCGATCATGGATTACAAAAAAATCAATCATGGATTACAAAAAACTCTATCATGGGTTATAAAAAAAGCAAAAAATAAAAAATTCAATCATGGATTACAAAAAAAAAAACAAACATTTCGATCATGGATTACAAAAAAAAAACAAACATTTCGATCATGTATTACAAAACATTCGATCATGGATTACAAAAAATTCTATCATGGGTTACAAAAAAAAAAAAAAAAACAAAAAAATTGATCATGGATTACAAGAAAAGAAAACAAACATTTCGATCATGGATTACAAAAAATTCTATTTTGGGTTACAAAAAACCAAAAAATTCGATCATGGATTACAAAAAACAAAAACAATTCGATCATGGATTACAAAAAAATCGATCAAGTATTACAAAAAAATCTATCATGGATTAAAAAAAAAAAAAAAAAAAAAAAAAAAAAAAATTGCGTACGGGACTCGCCGATTCACTGTTCGGACTCGTTGATTCCGTACAGTGAATCGACGATTCACTGTACGGAATCGTCCGGTTCTCTCTAGAACCGGACGATTTTCGATTTTTTAGGCGATCCGGTCCCCTTTTCTGGTTCGACTCGGCATTTTTTAAAACACTGGTCCACACTATTTAAAGGTGGGCGTTACTTTGATTGTTTAAAGCCTTAGCTCTATGCAAACCATACCTATATATATATATATATATATATATATATATATATATATATATATATATATATATATATATATATATATATATATATATATATATATATATATATATATATATATATATATATATATAAGAGATACCAGGAAACATAAAAACGTAAACACTTGGATATTCAATTGAAATTTAAGAAAACAAAAGATAAACACTATAAGAAAGAAGATGCACAAAAGAAATGATATATCCACAACAAACCAGTTCATATACAAGACATCCTTAACTTTTACATAAATTACTATCTTAAACTACATAAAGAAATAACACAAATAAACCACTTACATGTAACACTTACAGAAACTAGAAAACAACTTCCACTCGTCTGGACAATAGTTGGGCAGAGAGTCCCAATTACAATCACACATCAAACACTCATATACTTACTTTTAGAAGTATAGTCTAGGTGGATAGATACATCACCAGATATACAACATAGGGATAAAATAAGAGATATAAGGTTGCCGAGATGAGGTTGTCGAGATGAGGTACAAAGCTGAGGTGTAGAGATGAGGTACAAAGATGAGGTGCAGAGATGAGGTGCAAGAAGGCTGTAGAGATGCAAGAAGGTTGCAGAGATGGAAGAAGGTTACAGAGATGGAGGATTGAGGGGGAAAAACTCGCGGTGTTCCTTAATGAGCTCCTACCCCCGTTTTATAGTTGGCAGACACCAAAGATTTATTTCAAGTTCGCTGACTTACAAGACCCCAAAGGTGTCGTTGATGAGATAGAAAGTGTGAGCAGGGAAAAGTAAAGGGTGACGAGACAAAAAGGTGTCGTTGATATGACAAAAGGTATGAACAGTGAACAATAAAAGGTGATGAGACAAAAAGGTGTCGGTAATATGACAAAAGGTATGAACAGTGAAAAGTAAAAGGTGTTGAGACAAAAAGATGTCGGTAACTTTTTACTATTTGTTTTTCAGGACTCGTGTGCTTTTGGTTTGCAGTCGCTCCGTCCTTAGTATAGCCCGAATCTTTATCATCTTTGAGATAGGCTGAACTCGATGTCTTCATTTTCTTGTGCATAATCTTCTTCGTTTTGTGTAGATGTAGACATAGCCTCCTCTTCTTCATCGAAGATTTGTAACAATTTCTTTTTAAGTTCTTCTTTTGTGGCCGTAGGGTTCTGCTGGCGCATCTTATTTATATAATCGGTCATATTAATTCCTGCTTCCGAGGGTGAGAATGACACCTTCTTCATTTTTATATTTTCTGGATCAAGGGATTTATTTTCATAGACATCCCACCACTTTATATACACTTGCCTGCCCAATTCTGGGATGTATTCTCAATTATTTGTATAATCATCTGATATATGGTAGGACCATTTCATAAGCCATGGTATTTGGTATAAAGCCATAAAATGCATATATAGATCTATTCTGGTATCATTATTATTATATTCGATAAACTTCCTTTGCGAAGTTTGAATATTTGGTGGCAATATTTCAGTTCCTGATTCCCATAGTCGGAACCAGTTTTTGAACCAATTCGAAAATTCTCCCATTATTGGTATTTTTGTTTGTATGAACCATGTATGAGAATTATTATTATTTTGAAAGGCAAAGATTTTATGCCAGGCTTCAATATATTCAGAATATTGAAAATATTTATTATTAAACCCTTATGATTGCAATTTTCTGGGTTTTGACAAGTCCATACCCCATTCCTTATATGATATTATTTTGCGTATTTGGAATTTTGAGTATGCTATTATATTAGTATTCTTTCTATGGAAATGGACCATGGTAATCGACCCTGTTTCAAGGAGGATGGCTTCATACCATTCTCGGGTTTTATCATTATTAGATGGATGTAGGTGATTATTTAAATAAATAATCGCTATTTCATATGCGTCTTTATCTTTATGAATATCCTCTATTATAATAGTAGGTATAAAAGAGGTTTCTAAAACCTGTTTTTTTCTCCGACTGAGTTCGTAGCTATTGGTATTGGTTCAGGCGAGAATGTTATTTCCTGCGCCTGTTTTCTAATCAGTTGGTTTGGGGTTATTATTGGTGAAGTTGCCAGAGCCTTGCCTAGCACATGAGCTATTTCCATTTTTCCCTTTCCCTTGTTTGGTAGTACTATCCACCTGTTCCCCCTGCAAAAACTCACGGGTTAAAAAATCGGGAAGATAATTAGTAGTACTTTTAATATGTTCAATCTCAAATTCGAAAGATGATAGGACACCTTGCCAGAGTGCAAAAATCTATTTGGAGACAAGGTTTTTGACAGCTTTATGGAGGATATCTTTAGCGGTTTTACAATCAGTTCGTATAAGGAATTTTTGGTTGAGCAAGTCATTTTGAAATTTGGTGACACAGTGGACAGTGTCCAATAGTTCTTTTTTAATCGTAGAGTAATTTTACTGTGTCTGATTTCAAGCTCGAGAAGTAAAATGAACCAATTGTTCTGTGTTTGAAATTCTTTGTTTTAATATTCCTCCTAATCTTATTTCTGAAACATCACATTCAATTATTTTGAAAGCAAGAGGATTTGAGAGTGTAAGGCAGGGTAATTCTTTGGCTTTGATTTTTTTTTTCTTACAGTCGAAGTATGCACATCCGTCCATTCCGGAGGATTCTTTTTCAACTTTTGAAATAATGGTTTAGCATCAATGGCTTAGTCTTTATAAAAATCAACAATATAATTGAGACGTCCCAGAAATCGTTGAAGCTTTGTTTTGTCTAAAATAATATCTGGCAATTTATTAGAAAATTCAATAGCTCTATCAATAGGAATTATTCTACCTTGAAAAATATTG
The DNA here is from genome assembly GCF_054954075.1 of Amborella trichopoda. NCBI lineage: Eukaryota > Viridiplantae > Streptophyta > Magnoliopsida > Amborellales > Amborellaceae > Amborella > Amborella trichopoda. Next base: position 46,561,453 of record NC_142338.1, on the reverse strand, counting down.
TGTCCTAAAAATTGAATCTTTATTTGGCAAAGACTAATCTTTTTAGCAGAAATGACTAGCCTAGCAATTTTAATTGCCTTAACAAAAACATTTAAGTTCTAGGTTTTCAGAAAATATTAGAACATCATCTATGTGAACAATCATGAATTTTGTATAAGGATTGGAATATCATTCATAATGTTTTGGAACTCTGAAGGGACATTTTAAGTCCAAAAGGCATAACATTCCATTCATATTGCTCAAAAGGAACATTAAAAGCGGTCTTATACCTGTCGTCTTCAACTATTTGGATCTGCCAATAATCATATTTTATATCAAACTTGGAGAAAATGTAAGCATTCACAAGTCTATCTAGCATATCTCGTTTATTAGGAATAGGATACCTTATTCATCGTAAGGCTTTATTGAGTGGCTTATAGTTTATTACTAATCATGGAGCCCCCCTTTCTATCTCAGAAGCTTTTTCTCAATAAAATGCTGAGCAACTTCAAGGAGAGGAGCTTTTCCTAATACGCTTTTTCTGAAGTAGATCAACAATTTCTTTCTTGCAAATTTTTAAAAGCCGGGGATTCATTTGAATTGGTCTGGCTTTGGTTGGGATTTTATTTTCGTGAAAACCAGATTCATAAGGCAGGCCAACGATATGCTTTTTCCTATCTCAAAAAGCATTTGGGAGTTCAACACATATTTCTTTCTCAATATTACTTTTAATATTTTCTACTAGCCTTATATTCTCAGGGAGTAAGAGCTTGGCTTCTGTTGTTCTATATTTTATTTCTTCTTTTAAGTAATATAAGAATTTTTGCTTATTAGAAATTATCTCTTTAATATTGTTGATTTCTCGAACTTTGAGCTTATCAAGAAATTCAAACTTCACATTATGTCCTTCTATATTAGCTTCAATCCCTGCACTATCAATTTTTATTGGGTAGAGCATATTTAAAAATGGAGTTTCTAGGATTACAGATTGGCTTAATCTTTTTACCATTATAAAAGGGAATTGAAAGCACTTACCATTGTTGCAAATTGCAGCATTTGAAAGTTTATAATTTACAATCATACTGCTGAAATCTGCTGTATTTAAGACTTGTGTGGTTTTATTAAAATATTTAGTATGGAACAAATCCTTCATTTATGCAATTCAAGTCTGCTCCTAAATCTATTAAAGCAAGAGTTTGGAAACTATATTCTTTCTGGACGATTATTTTATCATGGTGAACCATTTTTTGAGTAATTACTTCGTCAAGGAGGCTGACGTAATTACAATCCTGTGTCACATTGGAAGATTCTGGTTCATCATTAACTATATTAGGGAGAAATTCTTCCGCTTTAGACAGTAGAGGCTTTTTATAACTATTTATGATATTGTTAAATTCTATTTCATTGTCTGAATTTACAGGGCTATCCTCCACAGGGTTGGAGGTTAGCTCGAACTTCATTAATTTCTTGTCTTAATTCCGAGACAGAAGGCTCCTTATGATTATTGTTTTTATCCTCGACTCTCTTAAGAATTTTTGCAAAACTATAATCCTCTTGAGCTCGAACTAAAGGAGGAGAGGGCTTTTTATTTATTTTAGCTATATTTATATATTGGACTAAAGCTTCTCGTTTAGTCTCAGGGTCTGTTATTTTATCTATTATATCTATAATCAAATTTCTTCTTTGGTAAGGGTGTTATAAAAACAATTAGTATCAGCATTATCATTTTCTGAGTCCGAACTGTTGAGAATTAAATCTTCATCTTCTATTTCTCCAGCCAACATTTCAGAACTAGAAGAATTATCAGAAGATTCTTCATTTATTTGTAACATATGAAATAGTTGATATCGAATATTATCTTCTAATTGTAAGGCATCTATTTTCTTTTTGATTCTACATTTATTTTTGTAATGCCCTACCTTACCACAATTATAGTAAACATGTATTCTTCGTTTTCCTCTGGTTTTCTTGAAATTACTTTTGGGGGAAATTTTTTTGGAAAACTTTCCCTTGGTAGCAGCTTTATTGGGACCTGGTTTATATTTTTTATTTTTATATTTTCTCTGATCCAAAAAAGGGATTTTTGAATTTAAATCAAGTTTTGCCATCAAAACTGTAGAACAAAGTATTTCTATCACTAATGAGCAAGATGGTTTCCAATTTCTTTCAAATAGAATGATACAAGACCATAAAAATAAAGATTATAAATATTTACATGTAGGACTTGTTCAAATTGCAATAAAACCATTAACCCGACTTCGTTTAAATAATTCTGTCCTCATGTGTTTAAGAAACGAGCGTCGTAATAAATTTTCTGACTCCTTTTTAGAAATTGTAGAATCAAGCCTTTGTAATGGACTTATATATTTTAATTGCTTCCCCAAATATTTTAATTGCTTCCCCATATAAAAATAAAAAATATAAAAAAATTGGAAATGAAAAAATCCTTCTAAGGCCTGGATCTAAGTATTTCACCAAATTGAACGGCCTATGTTAATTGGGCTAAAAAATACTTTTTAGGTTGTGTTTTCAATTTTTTATTTTTTTGTGATTGTTCATTAGAATGTAAAGAGTGTATATTTCTGTCCTCATGTGTTTAAGAGACGAACGTCGTAATAAATTTTTTGACTCCTTTTTAGGAATTGTAGAATCAAGCCTTTATAATGGACTTATATATTTTAATTGCTTCCCCAAATATTTTAATTGCTTCCCCATATAAAAATAAAAAATATAAAAAAATTGGAAATGAAAAAATCCTTCTAAGGCCTGGATCTAAGTATTTCACCAAATTGAACGGCTTATGTTAATTGGGCTAAAAAATATTTCTTAGGTTGTGTTTTCAATTTTTTATTTTTTTGTGATTGTTCATTAGAATGAAAAGAGTGTATATTTCAAAATTTGGATCGAACAAATGGCCATAAGATGGTTTTTTACGGTTGTTGCATCATATTATTATACAACGATTGTATGAAATCATTGCATATATATATATATATATATATATATATATATATATATATATATGGGGAATAATTTTATGGAACGGTTGTATAATAATATAATCCAACTACACTTCTAAACAACCATGTTTGTAGCATTTGTATCGCCCCAACAATTGCATATACCTTCTCTTCATACCAATAGTCAATTTCCAAAAAAGAAAAATTAAATTTGTATTGTAGATATGGTTAAAATGAGTCCTCTCCATTAATGAATATAGACCATCCATTTGATCAATTTCAAAATCTAGGCCTTTTGAACTGAAAATCAATTTTTTTTTTTTTTCAAAATTGTTCATCTAATGATAACAAAGCTATTTAAAAATTTTGAATAGAAAAAAAATCCTTCTAAAGTTGATCTGGCTGTCAGAATTGTATATCAATAATGTAATTTTAATATTTTTATATAAATCTAAATAGCGTGAAATTTGGATCATAAACTCTTTTCATCTAGGTGCACCAAATAAACTATTAAAAAAATAATTCACATAAAATAAACTAATCAAAATACCTCTGGAACTTTTCAGGTTTATTTGGTCAATTTAATTTATGCGAATTATTTTTTTGACAATTTTATTAGATTCGACTATCCTTGTAGAATAGATGCTTCAAATTTAAAGTAATTTGGATTTCTAGAAAAAAATTGAAATTAAATTAAGAAATACAATTTTGATCATTAGATCGGTCCATATTCAATCTGGGCCGTTGGGCTTACACTGTTCCATGAGCTCATGGGTTGACATGAGTTTTTTCTTTTATTTATATATATATATATATATATATATATATATATATATATATATATATATATATATATATATATATATATATATATATATATATATATATATATATATATATATATATATATATATATATATATATATGAAGATACTACAAAACGCTTATAGGCAAAAATAGCAGCTTCCATGACACCGTCAGACGGTTGAACCCATAAATATCGCATAGTCTTCGAGAGGCCACCACTAGACACTTATGAAGCCCTTGCGGAATGCAATCAAGTTCGGTTCGAATAACGGTTGACGAATAATGATTTCGCGTACTTTCATCACCATCCAAACTTCTTTTCGTAGTCACGATTATATGGTAGTTGTTCATTTTTAATTTTTTTTTTACAAATTGGATTAATCTGAAATTTGGAGCATGTGTTCATAAAAAATTGTCAAATCTACGAAAAACATCAAAAAAATATTTTACATGAAATTAATTGACCAAAATAACCTCAAAATGTTTTAGGGGTATTTTTATCAATTTATTTTTTGTGAATTTTTTTTTGATATTTTTATTAGGTACGCCTTACTTAGATGTATACAAGTTCTAAATTTTAGATCTTTGTTAAAAAAAGAAAAAGAAAAAAAAAATTATATTGGCAATCGTGATCGTGCGACGAACTTTGAACGGTGATGAGGGTAGGTAAAATCACTATTCAATTTCGCCTGTAGGTGTTGGGAAGACTTTTTCACACACACACACACATAAACACACACACACACACACACACACACACACACACATATATATATATATATATATATATATATATATATATATATATATATATATATATATATATATATATATATATATATATATATATATATATATATATATATATGGGTTTGTTGTTAACGGTTTGTTTAGAGTTAACAACCCCTCAACTATATATATATATATATATATATATATATATATATATATATATATATATATATATATATATATATATATATATATATATATATATATATATATATATATATATATATATAGAGGCTCTGAGAAGGCTTCGGCTTTTTGGGAAGAGAGGAGAGGAGTTGGTATCAGATTAACTGAAGGATTTGGTATTGTTGGTATTTCACTAGTCTCTTTTTCAGTATAAGAATCACTTGAAGAAGAGGGAGAAGAATCATATGATATTATATTTTTTAATTTTGCTTTGGTTGAGTCATCTAAATTTAAAGAATCTATTTTCTTTTTTAATTTACATTGGTGTTTATAATGTCCTATTTTACCACACTTATAGCATACTGGGAGTTTTTTCTTTTTCGTTGTATTTCTTTTTGACTTTTTATAATATTCTTTATCCTTATTCTTCTTTTTGGCTGTACTATATTTTTCTTTTTTGTATTTTTTCTTTTTCTTTTTGACGTAATCAGCCATATTTTTTCTATCTAAGTAATAGCCAAATTGCTCACAGAAGTCTCCAAGTTCTTTTTTCTTGGTGAGCTTTTGTTTATCTATTTGCCTTTTTAATTTCATATCAGTACAGAGGGCTAAGCCTTCTGCACAAATTTCTGCGGAGAGTTCTCCGAGGGTATATGATGAATATACTATTATTCCATTATGTTTTTTGCGAAGTCTTTCCTTGACTTTTTCTGCAAATAGATATGGAAGACCGGCTATGAATTTTTCTTTCCAATGGTCTAGCAGGCAATCTTCACGTATTAACAGCCTTGAAAAGAATACAACGGTTTGTTTAGAGTTAACAACCCCTCAAAATCCAAAGGTTCTAGTTGGAAGGGGTTGCTTTGTCTAGAGTTAACAACCTCTCAAAATACAAGTTAGAAGGGGTTGTTATGGGTGTATTTATCAAAACAATAGTTACTTTTTTATTTAAATTATTAAAATAGGTAACTTTACCAATAAGCTAAAGCAAATTTGAAAATTTCACTAAAATACAATGACATTTTGGAAGGTAGTATCCTTGAACTTTATTTATAGAGTGCCTTTGTCCTTTAGCTAAAATTTCAATTTTACCTCTTATGGAGATGACAAAAGTACTTTTTCTCTTGTTGTAATATTTATGAAATTGCCCTACAAAAGTAACTTTTTTTTTAAAATAGACTACAAAATTAATAAATCCACCCTTCACAATTCTCTCTATCTTGAACCTTTATAATTTGTAGGGTTGTGAAGTTTAGATTATCCCTATATATATATATATATATATATATATATATATATATATATATATATAGGAAAAAGTTTATATAAAGTTGCAACTTTATATGTCGAACTACGGATGCACCTCAAAAATCCATCGGAAAAGGTAGTTTTAATGATGAAAAACCTTTTGATTGATCATCTCGACATCGAGATGTATGACTGTAAAAAATAAAAACATTTTGAATCTTAGAAATAGTGTACTTTAGAACATATTATCTACTCCGTCCTTTTTCAATATTTTCATATGTTTATAGATTTACTTGATTTGAACCATTTTTTAAATTTAAAATTTTATAATTAGATATAAAAATAGATTTTGAGATAATCCTAAAAACATTTTACATCAAAATTAAATACCATGATAAAATTTGAAGGTGCACCTTACCTCTACAGCTATAGATGCATCCGTATGCTAACTGCACCTCTATCTCTCTCTCTCTCTCTCTCTCTCTCTCTCTATATATATATATATATGGGGAATGATTTTATGCAACGGTTGCATAATATTATAATCCACTTCTAAATATATATATGGGAAATGATTTTATGCAACGGTTGTATAATATTATAATCCAACCACACTTCTAAACAGCCATGTTTCTAGCATATGTATCACCCCAACAATTGCATATACCCTCTCTTCATCCCAATGGTCAATTTCCAAAAAAGAACAATTGAATTTGCATTATAGATATGGTTAAAATGAGTCATCTCCAACAATGAATATAGACCATCCATTTGATCAATTTCAAAATCTAGGCCTTTATGAACTTAAAACAAATTTTTTTTTTTTTTTTCAACATTGTTCATCTAATGATAATAAAGCTATTTAAAATTTTTGAAAAGAAAAACAATCCTTCTGAGGCCCAGATCTAAGCACATTAACAAAATGGATGGCTCATGTTGAATGACCTATCTAGAGAGCATTTTTGAATATTATATTTTGTGATTGTTTAATGGAATGAAAAAAATGTATATTTAAAAATTGGGATAAAACAAATGGCACTAACATGGGTTTTGAAAGTCGTTGCATTATATTACTATATAACCAGTACATGAAATCACTACCCTATATATATATATATATATATATATATATATATATATATATATATATATATATATATATATATATATATATATATATATATATATATATATATATATATATATATATATATATATATATATATATATATATATATATATATATATATATATATATAATAGCAGGGCAGCTATAATGTATAATAATATAGGTGGAATGTGAGCTGTCAGATCTTCATCATGAGGTTCGGAATGCATATAATTATATGAATTTTAACATTTATCTAGAAATCAGATCATAATGAAATTTCAGACGTGTGTACTAAAAAATAGGGTGCATAATTAAAAAATATATAAAAATATTTTTCAAAATATAAAATGATCAAAATAACTCTGAAAAATGATGGGGGTAATTTGTTCATTTTAAATTATTGAAAATACTTTTTTTTTTATATTTTATATGGTGTGTAATATTGTTAGGTATGTACACTCAAAATTTCATCTTAATCAGATTTATAAAAAAAATTAAAATTAAAATAATGATATTTATTTTGAACGATTCGATGTTTATTATAGCTGCCCAATTATTGTTAGCTTTTTCCTATATATATATATACGGATGCATCTGTAGCTGCAGAGGTAAGGTGCACCTTCAAAATTTATCACGGTATATAATTTTGATGTAAAATGTTCTTAGGATTATCTCAAAATCTATTTTTATATCTAATTATTAAATTTAAAATTTTGAAAATGGTTAAAATCAAGTAGATCTATAAACATATGAAAATCTTGAAAATGGACGATATAGATAATATGATGTAAAATGCACTATTTTTAAGACTTAAAATCCTTTTATTTTTCATGGTCATACATCTCAATGTCGAGATGATCAATCAAAGGGTTTTTCAACATTAAAGCTACCTTTTCCGATAGATTTTTGAGGTGCATCCTACATTATGAGGTTGCATCCTTATATAAACGTTTTTCACACACACACACACACACACACACACACACACACACACACATATATATATATATATATATATGAAAAATACTATGCAACGCCTATAGGCGAATATGAACAGTGATTTCGCTTACCTCCGTCACCGTCCAAAGTTCATCGCGTGGTCACGATTGTTCGGTAGTGTTTTATTTTTTATTTTTTTTCTATAAGTTGGAATGACCTGAAATTTATAGCGTGTATTCATAAAAAATAGGGGATTCTTCTAAATATATAAACAAAATAATTTATGTGAAAAACTTGACCAAAATACCTCCGAAACTTTTCGAGGATATTCTGGTCAATTTTGTTTTCACGGATAATTTTTTTTATAGTTTTATTAGATGTGTCTTAGTAAGATGTGCACACCCTCCATATTTCAGTTTATTCCAATGTGTAGAAAAAAAAATGAAAAATAAAACACTACCAGACAATCGTGACCGCACGATGAAATTTGGACGGTGATGAGGGTAGGCGAAATTACTATTTATTTTTTCCTATAGGCGTTTGGAAGACTGTTCTTATATATATATATATATGGAAGATACTACAAATTCATATAGGCAAAAATAAGCAATGATTTTGCCTACCCTGATCACCATCCAAACTTTATTGCACGGTCACAGTTCTCCGATAGCGCACCTAATAAAAATATGAAAAAAAGAATTCGTAAAATATAAATTGATCAAAATACCCCCGTAATTTTTCCAAACGCCTATAAGCGTATTACTTGCAATTCTCTTATAAGCGTTTGGAAGAGTTTTCCTATAACACCTATAGGCGAAAATGAACAGTGATTTCGTCTACCCTGATCACCATCCAAACTTCATCGTACGGTTACAATTGTCCAGTAGTATTTCAAATTTCAGTTTTTTTTTTTTACAAATCCAAAATGCTTTTAATTTGCCTCACTAAGATGTACACATGTTTCAAATTTCAGATTATTCTGATTTGTAAAAAAAAAATGAAAATTGAAATACTACTGAACAATTATGACCGTGCGATGAAGTTTAGATGGTGAAGAGGGTAGGCGAAATCCCTGTTCATTTTCGCATGTATAGAAAAACTCTTCCAAGTGCCTATCGGAAAAAATGAACAGCGATTTCGCCTACCCTCATCACCATCCAAACTTCATTGCATGGTCACAGTTGTCTAGTAGTAGTTCAATTTTCATTTTTTTTCTACAAATCCAAATTACTTATAATTTGGAGCGTGTGTACATCTTAGTAAGGCTCATCTAATAAAAATATGAAAAAATATTTTTCAAAATATAAATTGACCAAAATAGACCGGTAAATTTATGAAGGTATTTTGGTCGATTTATATTTTACGAATTATGTTTTTTATATTTTTATTAGCTTTTTCTATTTTTGATGAACACACGCTCCAAATTTTATATCATTCTGATTTGTAAAAAAAAAATGAAAAATGAAAAATGAAACACTACCGGACAACTATGACCGTGCGATGAACTTTAGACGGTGATGAGCATAGGCGAAATCCTGTTCATTTTCGCTTATAGGCATTGCGTAGTATTTTTCATATATATGGAAATTCTTTTCGACACTTATCGACGAAAATGAACAGTGATTTCGTCTACTCTCATCACTGCCCAAAGTTCATCACGCGGTTATGATTGTTCGGTAGTGTTTCATTTTTCATTCTTTTTTTTACAAATCAAAATGATCTGAAATTTGGAGCGTGTATACATCTTAGTGAGACACATTTAATGCAAATATAAAAAAAAAATTCATATAAAATAAATTGGCCAAAATACCCCAAAATATTTTGGGGGTATTTATGTTAATTTTTTTATGTAAAATATTTTTTTGATATTTTTCAAAGATTCTCTTATTTTTGATGAATACATGTTCCAAATTTTAGGTCATTCTGATTTGTAGAAAAAAATGTAAAATGAAACAGTACTGGACAATCGTGATCACGTAATAAACTTTGGACAGTGATGAGGGTAGGCGAAATCGTTATTCATTTTCACCTATAGGCATTTTGTAGTATCTTCCATATATATGTGTGTGTGTGTGTGTGTGTGTGTGTGTAGAGCAATGATTTCATGCAACCGTTGTATAGTTGTATGATGCAACAACCTTTAAAAAACCATCTTATGGCCATTTGTTTGATCCAAATTTTGAAATATACACTCTTTTCATTCTAATGAACAATCACAAAAAAATTAAAATTTGAAAACACAACCTAAAAAGTATATTTCTAGCACAATTAACATAGGCTGTTCATTTTGGTGAGATGCATAGATATAGGCCTTAGGAAGGATTTTTATTTCCAATTTTTTTGGATGGCTTTATTATCGTTAGATGAACAATGTTAAAAAATAAAAAAAATGATTTTGAGTTTATAGAGACTATGATTTTGAAATTCATAAAATGAATGGTTTAGATTCATTTTTGAAGGGGATTCATTTTGACCGTATTTAAGATTCAAATTGAACTTTTTTTTTTTTTTGGGATTGATTATCGAGATGAAGAGTTTGTGTGGAACGTTTGGGGTCACACAAATACGACAAACATGGTTTTCTAGACGTATCGTTGTATTATTCTATGATACAATCGTTGCGTACTGCTAGAATAAATGCTCAACGGCCAAATGCAACAGTTGTATTATAGTATAATGCAACGACATTTCTAGAAATTCATGTTTGTGGTATTTGTATGACCCCAAATTTCCACCCACACTCTTCATCTCAATAATCAATCCCCCTCAAAAAAAAAAAACGTTCAATTTGAACCCTAGATATGGTCAGTCCCCTCCAAAAACGAATTTGGACCATTTATTTTGCGAATTTCAAAATCTTAGCCTTTATAAATTCAAAATCATTATTTTTTTCCTTTTTATCATTGTTCATCTAATGATAATAAAGCCATCCAAAAAATTGGAAATGAAAAAGTCCTTCTAAGGCCTAGATCTAAGCATCTCAGCAAAATGAACGGCCTATGTTAATTGGGCTACAAAAATACTTTTTAGACTGTGTTTTCAATTTTTTTTTTTTTGTAACTGTTCATTAGATTGAAAAGAGTGTATATGCTTTTGGTTGTTTCTCTTGTATTTCATGAAAAAATTTTGAAATATGACATAATCAACTAAGTAATCACTGAGTGTCCTAATATTATCAAAATGTTGTCCGACATGCAGATCAACTTATGTGCGGACTGAATTGCATAGAATTCCGATAGATACTGATCATCAGGTTTGGGTACAATCTCTATGTCACTATCCGAGTCTAGCTAGCGTTTCATTTCGGATGATAGGGATAGGGACTGGTTTAATGGGGTGGCTGGGAAGTCATGGCCAAACCATTCAATAAGTATTAAATACAGAAATAAAATATAAATATAATCATACAAGTTAGTATTATTAGCTGATCCTAGTTGATGGACTACATGATGGACCTAGTATTTTGCTGTTCAGAAGATTAGTTCCCAACACATATGTGAACAGTAGAAGCTACGAGTGGCATAAATGTCACATCGCTGTTCTCATTTAGTTCTACTAAATCGATCTTTTCTTGATACATAACTATTAGATTGTTTGGATCGGAACACGCGATGGTTGCCTGTAATTGCTTCAATGAGTGACCTCTCTTATACAATGTAGCAAATTCGTCCATCATTTACAACGCTTGAAAAACCCCACCATAATGACACTTTGTCTAACCATTTTTACCACTCGAACGAGAAGCTTGTAGAGCCAATCTGAGGTAGCCATGATCAAAGACACCCTAACACCAATATAACGGTGCAACCCACAATGACTATAACGGTGCAACCCACAATGAATCAGTTATTGCACAAAAGTTCATACATCCCATGTCATAAAAAGAGGAATTTCATGCATTGAAATTGGATAAACAGTTGCAAGACTTTATAAACTGCGAAAGGAATCACACCAAATTCACAAGGTTTGGAATACCTGAGATTGGGTAAAAGAACGAATGGTATCCAATTTTTCAGATGTTGAATATAGCTAAATTTAGTGTGGAAATTTGGGGTCTCCATTGGATCAGAGAGATATTAATGGAAACGAAAAAATGGAAAAAAAAAAGTCAAACGCCAACGGCACAACCATAATTTCTCTCTACAATTAAATGAGCTACATTATTGCAATACATCCCATACAAGAGAAATTCACAAGAAACATCAAGAGCCTTACTCAATTAGTTTTTTAAAATAAAAATATGCGTCAAAATACCTGAAACAAAATGTAATATAGAAGTATGTACTTTTAGGTAATTAATCTGCTTTGCAAAAATCCCTCTCTAACAAGATATAAATATGGGAATTACAATTTCAATAAAAATTTAAGCAAACATACGCAAAATAAATATCCAACTATGTGCAGAGCACCTTACCGACTCGACCAAATATAGAAAAAATAAATAGAGAAAATTTCGTACAGATCCCTAATTCCCCATAGTATTTCACGATAGACCCTCATTCTATTTTTCTTTCAAGCGGCATAAAAAAACCCTCAAGTATTTTACCGTATTCCATCATCTCTTCTCTCTTACGTTTATTCACTTTTGGCCACAAAAATTAACACCAACAAATTGTTTCCATGCCCCTTTATCTCTTATCTTCTACGTTTATTTATTATTTGCCACAGAAACTAGCCCCAACAAATTATTTTATTCCATCTCAATCCAAATTTTTTTATAAAAAGTGCAAAATAGGATTAAAAAGGCTTTTAGATTGAGATGGAATAAAATAATTTGTTGGGGTTAGTTTTTGTGGCAAAAAATGAATAAATGTGGGTGATAAAAGATGAGGGGATACGGTGAAATACTTGAGGGTTTTTTTATGAGAGTTTTTTTATGCCGCTTGAAAGAAAAATAGAAAAAAAAATTAACATGAAATAAGATGACGAATTAGGAATTAGAACGATGTTTTCCCAAATAAATATTCCACAATGCCAAATGCACCTTGCAAAAACTAAGCAATCACACATAGGAACAAATTGAATCAATGAATGCATAACGCGTAATACAAATCACACCTTCCCATATGCAATAAGCAAGGAAAAAAAAAAAAAAAACAACTAATTATGACACTCGACAAGATTAGTGGAGTCCTAGAACAGCCAGAAATTGGGGGTTCGACTAGAGAGAGGGAAGAGAGTAGAGAGAGAAGTTGAAAGAGTGAGAGAGAATGAGATAGATTGGTTCGCTGCTTGTCTTCTTATTAGGTATTTATAAGCCCTAATTCCTTCTGCTTCGTGTCAAACTAAAAAAAAGGAAAAAAAAAGAAAAAAAGATGGTCAGGGCAAATATCGGACAAGTCACTTCCTAGCTGGTGCGATGTCAGCAAAACTATACCAAATTGAATTATTAGGGAAGAAATAGAATCATCGCCCGGGATTACTAGCAGCGTTGTGAGACTGAGGATCGCAGAGTAAAGGGTTTCTCAGAACAATGAGCCCTCTAAATAGGACTTTAGATATTTTTTGTTATGAGATGTATAGCCGCACAAGCGTAAAAATTCTCATAACAAGGACATGCTCATTAAGTAGTATTATATCAATATATATGGCCTTTATGATCAAGTGGGAGATGTTGGTACGTATAGGGGGCCATGGGGCCGTCATACTAGCTATTTTTTCTCTCTTCAATCTTTATCATAAATATTATGTTTATCACTAAATAAGGCCCTTCTTAGAGAGAGAAAGTACCGTTATCCAAAGGGTAGAAAATAACCACCCACATCCTAAGATTACAGGGCCACGTTTCTCAGAGTTTTAAGGAGAAAACCGAACGTTGGAGAACGACCTCCTCTATCCTCTATAACTAGGCCTTTCATGGCCATGGAGATGTAACACACAGAGAGTTCTCATTGCTCTAGAAAACCCTTCACTCAACGATCCTCAGTCTCACGACGCTGCCAGTAATCCTGGGAGAGGGTTCTATCTCTTCCCTAATTAATTCACTATTGGTATCAGTGTGAGGTTAGCAGAAGCATGGTGGGCACATAACCCACAAGTCCCAAGATTCAAAATTTCATGATCTTCATTTTGTGAATTTATTTATTTTTTATTTTTATTTTGTGATTATGCGATGCCATATTTTTGCTGAAAAATATCAAATACCATTGTAGACTTTCTCTCTTGTGCTAAGACATACACATATTTATGAAAATTATTCTTATACAAGATTTGACATAAAGTAGTTGTTGCCTTATTTTATTAATTTTTTGTTGCATCACAGAAGTGCGAACATAAACTGTTCGAGAAAAATTTTCTTTGAGGCTGCAGCTCACTAAGAATCAGCAAACCTATTGATTTAGCTAGCACACAACTTTTTCTTAAACACATTTAAAATTTTTGAACTTTTAGGTATTATCTAAAAATTTAAAATGGCATCTAGGCTTATTCAAACTTGAAAAAATCAATGGGACAAATTGATATATTCTTTTCCAATATTGGGTAGATTATGTCCTAGAAACATAACCATCAGTCTTAGAGCCTAATGCCAATGGTCAAGCTAGAAGGCGACTTGAAAAATGGTTAGAAGATGACAAAGTAGCTAAGATTACTATGTTGAGCTTTATGGAAGATGATTTGATTAGAGTATTTGAGGATCACACCACATCTCAAAGTATGATGGGTGCCCTATCTGAAAAATATGGGACCACTTCTGAGACCCATGTGCAAATGTTGTTAGAAAAATACAATTTTTACATAATGAAAGAATCAGACTTAGTGACCGAGCATGTCAATAAAATGACAGTGCTCGCAAAGGACCTTGCTGCAGCCGGGAAGCCAGTCCCCGATCGCATGCAAGTGTCGATTGTCCTTAACAGACTCCCAAGTACAGTCTCCCTCCATCTTGGGAGTCTGTTGTAATTGTATTGAATCATTCTGCATAAGGGATAACTACGTTAAATCTTCCAATGCTTCTTAGTATTGAAGCTCAGAGAAGAATGATGAAAAAGTCAAATGAGCTCCACTTTGCTCAAAGTTCATTTTCTCAGATTGGCAAGAAACCTTTTAATAATCAGAAAAATAATAGGTATAAAGGAAATGAGAGAAATTTTAAAAATCAAAAGAATAAAGGTAAGAAGAAATGTTTTTATTTTAAGGATATTTGGCACATCAAGTTCAACAAGTTTAATTGTCCAAAGTTGAAAAAAAAAATAGGAACCAGAATAACAACCTTGTTCCTTTCCCTCAAAGTAGAAGAAATGACTTGATATGTGTAGTATTAGAATCAATAGTTGACGACCATGACCGGAGAAATTGATAGGTCGACTCAGCCTCTACTCGACATGTCTCGAAGACCAAGACGGATTCACATAATTGAAAGAGACTGCAGCTGGTAACCAGCTGATTTTCATGAGAAATGACACCTACTGTGATATATTAGGTGTTGGTACTTTCAAGCTGTGTTTACCAGGAGGAACAAATCTCTCATTGACTAATACATTATATGGCCCTAATATGAGGCACAATTTGATTTCTGTCCATAGACTAGATGACAAGGGTTATGAAATAAGGTTCAGGTCTGATTGGGTTACTGGAAAGTATTCTAGAGCATTGATGTACGGTACTAAAGTTGACAATTGGTACTGATTGAATATTAATGAAGCTCATATTTTTCTGGTTTTGATGCCTCTTTTGATGCTTTTACTTGTATAGATGATTCATATTTATGGCACTTAAGATTATGACATATCAATAAAAATAAAATGAATCAAATGGTTAAAAGAGGCTTACTTCTCAATTTAGGAGAAGTTGTGTTCAAAATATGCGAATCATGTATTTTTGGTAAATTAATTAAGAAGCATTTCCCTTAAAGGAAAATGTCCCGTGAACTACTTAGTATTGTTCTCTTTGATATATGTGGCCCATTAAATGTAAAAATACATAGAGGTATGAAATATTTCATAACATTTATAGATGATTTTTCACGTTATGGATATGTATACCTAATTAGTAAGAAATCAGATGCAATAGAAACTTTTAAAGAATATAAAGTTGAGGTAGAAAATCAGTTAGGTAGACATATTAAAATTCTTCAAACAGATAGGGGAGGTGAATATTGTTCCGCCTTATTTACCGAATTTTGTAAGGAGCGTGGTAATTTACCAAACAACCATGCCATATACACCACAACAAAATGGTGTAAATGAAAGGAGAAATAGAACTCTAATGAACATGGTTAAGTCCATGATGAGCCATTCAAATTTATGACCTCATTTTTGGGGTGAGACTCTCAGCACTGCAATGTATATTATTAATCGTGTCCCAACTAAATCTATAGACTTGACCCCATATGAATTATGGACAGGTAGGAGACCTGACCTTACTATCTTGAAAGTTTGAGGTTCTTGGGCACATGTGCTTATACCACCATTAAATAGAGATAAATTACAAAGTAAAACTATAAAATGCTCTTTTATAGGTTATTTAGAAAATTCTAAGGGTTATAAATTCTATAACAATGATACTAGATTATTAGTAGAGAGTTGTGCTGCTCATTTCTTAGAAAATATAGATGATGAAAATATTTTAAATAAGCCTGTTGACTTACAAGAAATTGATAAAGATAAGAGTCTAGAAGACCCTATTTCTCAAACTCTCTCTACATTTGGTGAGAATGATTCAATTGAATCAAGTATACCAGACATGCTTAAAAGAACTAGAGCCCGACTTACAACTTTAGAAGAATTTTATGTATTTATGTATTTATGAATGAAGATAATTATTCTTCAATGAGTGAGAATACAATAGATGAACTTCGAAACGACAGTGAAGATATTAGTTCACATGACTCAGCTGAGTGGACTCAAGCCATGAATGATGAACTTGATTCTATTAAAAGAAATCAAGTTTGAGAATTGGTTGACTTCCCTAAAGATAAAAAAGCCATCGGTTGCAAATGGATCATAAAGAAAAAGCTTAATGCCAATGGATCCATTGACAAATATAAAGCTAGGTTGGTAGTTAAATGATTTACCCAAAGGGATGGTATAGACTATGTAGAGACTTATTCTTCAGTAGCAAAATTTTCATCTATTAGGATCATCTTAGTATTAGTTGTATATTATGATATTAAATTATTTCAGATGAATGTCAAAACAACTTTTTTAAATGAAGAATTAAAAGAAGACATATACATGAAACAACCAGAAGGATATTTAATTAAAGGCTAAGAAGATAAAATATACAAGCTTAAGAAATATTTATATGGTCTAAAACAATCTTCTAGGTAATAGTACTTTATTTTTCATAATGCAATCACTGAAATTAGTTATGTAGCCAATATGTTAGACCAGTGTTTTAAAAATCGGCGAGTCGAACCGGACTCTCCCGGTTCGACTAGGAACCGGCATAGCCGGTGCCAGTTCCAATACAAAATCGGGAACTGCCCGGTTCTAGAGAAGAACCGCTGGTTCCCATCAGGTTACCCGATTCCCTCCCGATACGCGTGCGACACGCACTTGCACGCGTGCGATACGCACGTACACACGTGCGACTCGCACTTGCACGCATGCGACACGTGTGAGGTTGCCCCAATATTTGTACACAAATGCTTTGATTCATATTACATAGGTATTTATATACCAAAGTTGAATACATATCTTTCGATGTGGGATAATTTCCAAACATCATTAAATGAAATGAGAATGTAAATATATTCTATTAATCAACAAGTTACAACCACATGTGATGAGGTGGTGTGGTAGTTAAGACCTTTGCTTCTTCATGTGACCTCTCAAGGTCGAGTCCCCCCATGAGTGTTATATTTTTGTGTTGTATATATTGTATAAATATTTTTGTAAATAATATAAAAAACATAAAAAAAATGAAAAATAACAAAGTTAATTGTTTTTATAGCAGTTAATTTTTGTTGTATGTAGTGGTATAATTATTTTTTTAAATTAGATGAAAAGCATAAAAAAATAAAAAATTTATTCTATTTGAAATCTCTATCTTTTACTAACAATCTCGTTCACTAAATTTATTAAAGAAACCTAAAAAATAAATTTTTTAAAAATTGAAGTGTTATTTCCAAAATTTGTACGTATTTTATTAATTTTTATATTGATAACCAAATCTTTTATTTTATTTATTAATTTTTACATTATAAATCATGTAATGTACTATTTTTCTTACAGTTGTCAATAATACATTTTAAATTAGATAATATTATAAAATATTTTTAGTTTGTTATTATTTGTCTAATAAAATAATTATAAAATATAAACTAATAATTATAGTTTTATTATATATTATTATAATTAGTTAGGTTTTAATAATTTTGGATTATAGTTATTTAGGCTGTAATAATTTAGATTTTTTTAGCGGATTAGGTTTTTTCTCCAAAACGAGATTTTAATGGCCATTCTTTCATTGATTAGTCTACGCTTTATAATAGTCCATGTATAATTATATATTTTATCTATGATTTTTCTTTTATGTGATGCAAATTTAATGGTTAACATAAGTTTATACAGGGAAAAAGCATCACAATATTCACAAATTGATGAAAAAAATGAAAGTTAATAATGTAGTACCGTAATTTCTTATTGGATTCCTAAAAAGCAATATTTATAATGAATTTTAATAATTTTTTAGGATATTTTTGAAGCTTTAATCAGACCGATTCAGCCGATTCCAGATCCGGATCGCCGATTTGCCGATCCGGAATGGTTTTTTAGGTGCCCAATTTGAGTCACCGATCTGCTTTTTAAACCATTGTATTATACCATTGTGTATATGTCTGAAATAGTGAGAGCAATTTTGTTATATTATTACTATATATAGATGATATTTTGATAGCCAGTAATGTTATTGACATGATTAACTATACCAAATCATGGCTAAATAACCATTTTGAGATGAAAGATATGGGAGAAGCCTCATTAGGCATTAAAATAAGAGATAGAAGTTCAAGACTTCTATGTTTATCTCAAAAAAATTATTTAAAAAGTATTTTAAAGAGATTTAAGATGAAAAATTGCAAGCCCATAGATACACCAGTTTGTAACGACTTAAAATTGTCAAAGAAAATGTGTTCATTAAATGATATTGACAAAGCTGAAATGAAAAGAATTCCATATGCTCACGCTATATGATGCATAAATTATGCTATTTTGTGTACAAGACTTGATTTGAGTCATGCATATAGTCTTGTAAGTAGATTTCAGAGTAATCTTGAGATGACTCATTAGCAAGCAGTAAAAATGATACTCAAATATATTCAAAAAACTAAAAATTACAAGTTATTCTTCCAAGCTGACAACTTAAAGGTTACTGGGTACTCTGATGCAGACTTTGCAGGAGACCTAGATGATAAAAAATCAACCTCAGGATCTGTATTCATCGTTGGAGGTGGATGTGTTTCTTGGTCTAACAAGAAACAAGGTTGTGTAGCTCGGTATACTCTGAAAGCCGAATATATTGCTTGTGGCATTGCTGCAACTTATGCCGTTTGGATTAAACGCTTCATAAATGATTTGAAGTTGGATATAGCCGACGGACCTGGTAAATTTTTTTGTGATAATCAGATTGCTATCTCATTAATTAGAAATGGAGCTTATAGTTTATAAGGTAAACACATTGAAATTGATTATCATTACATTTATGATATTATTGAAATAAATGTAAGTTATTTGCCATCTTCAGATATGATTGCAGGCCTTTTAATAAAGGGATTGAGTGCAGAAATATTATCAAAGCATGTAGCTGTTGCGACTTAGAAATATTTAAGTCAGAACTCTCAAATGGGATATTTTTTGATTTATTGGTCATAAGAGAAAAAGCCGCATTAGCGTGAAAAACCCATGACAAGACTTTAGATATTTTTTGTTATGAGATGTATAGCCGCACAAGTGTGAAAATCGTCATAATAAGGATATGCTCATTAAGTAGTATTATATCAATATATCTGGCCCTCATGGTCAAGTGGGAGATATTGGTACGTATGGGTGGTTATGGGGCCCTCATAATTGCTATTTATTTTCTTAGAGAGAAAAAGTACCGTTATCCAACGGGCAGAAAATAACTACCCAAATCTCGGGATTACGGGGCCATGTTTCTCAGAGTTTTAAGGAGAAAGCCAAACGTTAGAGAACGGCCTCCTCCATCCTCTATAACTAGGCCTTTCATGGCTATGGAGATGTAACACACAAAGAGTTCTCATTGTTTTGGGAAACCCTTCACTTTACGATCCTCAGTCTCACGACGCTGCCAGTGGAAGAGGGTTCTATCTCTTCCCTAATAATTCAACATTCTAAGCATCCGACTGGTCAGACATAGCCCTACAATCGAAGAAAGAAAAAAAGAAAAAGTAAAAACCAGTCCGATGTTGGATCATATAACAAAGGAGCTAATTGAGAAAAAAATAAAAAATCGATGGGGAACAAACCTCTGCATAATTTTTTAATAAATTGAGACCCTTTTTGTATTATTCATACTATGTGTCCATACGTACATAACTCTAAAATAAAACCTTGGGTCACTTAAGTGTGACAAGTACACTTATATTCAATTTATGCAGGAAACTCAATTGTGAAAAACATTCCTAAGAATCCGGCATGACAATATAAGGCGTTGAATTGAAGAAGTGTGAGGTTTGCATAATGCTGCAACTTTAATTAGTCAAACTTTGTCATAAGATGCAATTTTGGCATCGAAATTTTTTCGGATGGCTCAACAATCTACTTTCATCTCTAATTATAAAATTTTAACCTTGAAAAAGCGTTCAAATCAAGCAAATCTATAAATGCATAAAAGTATGGGTGCCCTCATGGTCAAGTGGGAGATATTGGTACGTATGGGTGGTTATGGGGCCCTCATAATTGCTATTTATTTTCTTAGAGAGAAAAAGTACCGTTATCCAACGGGCAGAAAATAACTACCCAAATCCCGGGATTACGGGGCCATGTTTCTCAGAGTTTTAAGGAGAAAGGCAAACGTTAGAGAACGGCCTCCTCCATCCTCTATGACTAGGCCTTTCATGGCTATGGAGATGTAACACACAAAGAGTTCTCATTGTTTTGGGAAACCCTTCACTTTACGATCCTCAGTCTCACGGCGCTGCCAGTGGAAGAGGGTTCTATCTCTTCCCTAATAATTCAACATTCTAAGCATCCGACTGGTCAGACATAGCCCTACAATCGAAGAAAGAAAAAAAGAAAAAGTAAAAACCAGTCCGATGTTGGATCATATAACAAAGGAGCTAATTGAGAAAAAAAT
Organism: Amborella trichopoda; assembly: GCF_054954075.1. Classification (NCBI taxonomy): domain Eukaryota; kingdom Viridiplantae; phylum Streptophyta; class Magnoliopsida; order Amborellales; family Amborellaceae; genus Amborella; species Amborella trichopoda. The sequence goes on along the minus strand of NC_142338.1, from coordinate 46,540,234 downwards.
AAAAAATCGATGGGGAACAAACTTCTGCATAATTTTTTAATAAATTGAGACCCTTTTTGTATTATTCATACTATGTGTCCATACATACATAACTCTAAAATAAAACCTTGGGTCACTTAAGTGTGACAAGTACACTTATATTCAATTTATGCAGGAAACTCAATTGTGAAAAACATTCCTAAGAATCCGGCATGACAATATAAGGCGTTGAATTGAAGAAGTGTGAGGTTTGCATAATGCTGCAACTTTAATTAGTCAAACTTTGTCATAAGATGCAATTTTGGCATCGAAATTTTTTCGGATGGCTCAACAATCTACTTTCATCTCTAATTATAAAATTTTAACCTTGAAAAAGCGTTCAAATCAAGCAAATCTATAAATGCATAAAAGTATGGGTGCCCTCATGGCCAAGTGGGAGATATTGGTACGTATGGGTGGTTATGGGGCCCTCATAATTGCTATTTATTTTCTTAGAGAGAAAAAGTACCGTTATCCAACGGGCAGAAAATAACTACCCAAATCCCGGGATTACGGGGCCATGTTTCTCAGAGTTTTAAGGAGAAAGCCAAACGTTAGAGAACGGCCTCCTCCATCCTCTATGACTAGGCCTTTCATGGCTATGGAGATGTAACACACAAAGAGTTCTCATTGTTTGGGGAAACCCTTCACTTTACGATCCTCAGTCTCACGGCGCTGCCAGTGGAAGAGGGTTCTATCTCTTCCCTAATAATTCAACATTCCAAGCATCCGACTGGTCAGACATAGCCCTACAATCGAAGAAAGAAAAAAAGAAAAAGTAAAAACCAGTCCGATGTTGGATCATATAACAAAGGAGCTAATTGAGAAAAAAATAAAAAATCGATGGGGAACAAACCTCTGCATAATTTTTTAATAAATTGAGACCCTTTTTGTATTATTCATACTATGTGTCCATACGTACATAACTCTAAAATAAAACCTTGGGTCACTTAAGTGTGACAAGTACACTTATATTCAATTTATGCAGGAAACTCAATTGTGAAAAACATTCCTAAGAATCCGGCATGACAATATAAGGCGTTGAATTGAAGAAGTGTGAGGTTTGCATAATGCTGCAACTTTAATTAGTCAAACTTTGTCATAAGATGCAATTTTGGCATCGAAATTTTTTCGGATGGCTCAACAATCTACTTTCATCTCTAATTATAAAATTTTAACCTTGAAAAAGCGTTCAAATCAAGCAAATCTATAAATGCATAAAAGTATGGGTGCCCTCATGGTCAAGTGGGAGATATTGGTACGTATGGGTGGTTATGGGGCCCTCATAATTGCTATTTATTTTCTTAGAGAGAAAAAGTACCGTTATCCAACGGGCAGAAAATAACTACCCAAATCCCGGGATTACGGGGCCATGTTTCTCAGAGTTTTAAGGAGAAAGCCAAACGTTAGAGAACGGCCTCCTCCATCCTCTATGACTAGGCCTTTCATGGCTATGGAGATGTAACACACAAAGAGTTCTCATTGTTTTGGGAAACCCTTCACTTTACGATCCTCAGTCTCACGGCGCTGCCAGTGGAAGAGGGTTCTATCTCTTCCCTAATAATTCAACATTCTAAGCATCCGACTGGTCAGACATAGCCCTACAATCGAAGAAAGAAAAAAAGAAAAAGTAAAAACCAGTCCGATGTTGGATCATATAACAAAGGAGCTAATTGAGAAAAAAATAAAAAATCGATGGGGAACAAACTTCTGCATAATTTTTTAATAAATTGAGACCCTTTTTGTATTATTCATACTATGTGTCCATACATACATAACTCTAAAATAAAACCTTGGGTCACTTAAGTGTGACAAGTACACTTATATTCAATTTATGCAGGAAACTCAATTGTGAAAAACATTCCTAAGAATCCGGCATGACAATATAAGGCGTTGAATTGAAGAAGTGTGAGGTTTGCATAATGCTGCAACTTTAACTAGTCAAACTTTGTCATAAGATGCAATTTTGGCATCGAAATTTTTTCGGATGGCTCAACAATCTACTTTCATCTCTAATTATAAAATTTTAACCTTGAAAAAGCGTTCAAATCAAGCAAATCTATAAATGCATAAAAGTATGGGTGCCCTCATGGTCAAGTGGGAGATATTGGTACGTATGGGTGGTTATGGGGCCCTCATAATTGCTATTTATTTTCTTAGAGAGAAAAAGTACCGTTATCCAACGGGCAGAAAATAACTACCCAAATCCCGGGATTACGGGGCCATGTTTCTCAGAGTTTTAAGGAGAAAGCCAAACGTTAGAGAACGGCCTCCTCCATCCTCTATGACTAGGCCTTTCATGGCTATGGAGATGTAACACACAAAGAGTTCTCATTGTTTTGGGAAACCCTTCACTTTACGATCCTCAGTCTCACGGCGCTGCCAGTGGAAGAGGGTTCTATCTCTTCCCTAATAATTCAACATTCTAAGCATCCGACTGGTCAGACATAGCCCTACAATCGAAGAAAGAAAAAAAGAAAAAGTAAAAACCAGTCCGATGTTGGATCATATAACAAAGGAGCTAATTGAGAAAAAAATAAAAAATCGATGGGGAACAAACCTCTGCATAATTTTTTAATAAATTGAGACCCTTTTTGTATTATTCATACTATGTGTCCATACGTACATAACTCTAAAATAAAACCTTGGGTCACTTAAGTGTGACAAGTACACTTATATTCAATTTATGCAGGAAACTCAATTGTGAAAAACATTCCTAAGAATCCGGCATGACAATATAAGGCGTTGAATTGAAGAAGTGTGAGGTTTGCATAATGCTGCAACTTTAATTAGTCAAACTTTGTCATAAGATGCAATTTTGGCATCGAAATTTTTTCGGATGGCTCAACAATCTACTTTCATCTCTAATTATAAAATTTTAACCTTGAAAAAGCGTTCAAATCAAGCAAATCTATAAATGCATAAAAATCTTGAAAATGGATAGTTTAGATAAGGCAAAAGTTTACATAGAGCTGAGGCTCTAAACAATCAAATTAGAGCCTACCTCAAAAATTTCACTAGAAGAGGTTGTTTTGATGCCCAAATATCCTCAAATTGATCATCTTGAGATCAAGATGCATGAGCATGAGAAAAACATGGATTTCAAGTTTTGGAAATAGTGTATTTTGTAATGCGTTTTTGGACCATCAATTTTTAAGATTTTCAAGTTTTCATAGATCTATCGGTCTACACTATTTTTGAAGCTTTCGACTTTGTAAATAAAGATAAAAATATATTTTAAGGTTATTACAAAGATTTCCAGTATTGAAACCATGTTTCTCGATATTATTTGAAAGTAGGCTTTAATTTGATTGTTTAGAGCCTAGGCCCTAGACAAACCACACCTTTTAGATAATGTATTGTAAAATATACTATTCTTGGGGCTTGAAATCTTTTTTTTTTTTCCCCTATATCCATACATCTCGATGTTGTGATCCAGTAGAGATGGTGTTCTAATGTCCAAATAGTCTTTTCCGATAGATTTTTTATGTACAACATAATTTCACAATTTAAGGTGTTAACCTTATATAAACTATATGGGATTGTAATATAATGAGACCATTTACCTTTAATACAAGGTGGTCACAATTCCTTACAACAATTTGATATAAAATTTGATAGCTTGGATGTGTCGCAAACTTTGAGAAAATTCCTTTTGAAGTTTGAGCTTGGCCGATAGAATGATTTTTGCTACCAATTTCACATCTAACGGTCAAGATTAATATGACTATTTTGTATCAAAGGTAAATGGTCTCATTTTATACTTTCCCAAACTATATATGTTAGAGCAGCGATTTCATGCAATGGTTATATAGTAATATGATGTAACAATCTTCAAAAACTATGTTAGGGCTGTTTGTTTGATCCAAATTTTAAAATATACAATCTTTTCATTCTAATGAACAATCACAAAAAGAAAAATTTGAAAACACAACCTAGAAAGTATTTTTTTAGCCCAATTAAAATAAAAAAAATGATTTTGAATTCATAAAAGTCTAATTCTGAAACTTCATCAAATGGACGGTCTAGATTCATTGTTGGAGGGGACTCATTTTGACCATACATAGGGTACAAATTGGTTTTTTTGCTTGATTAGTGAGATGCAAAGAGTGTGTGCACAAAATTTTGGGTCATAAAAATATCACAAACATGATTTTCTAGAAATGTGGTTGTATTATACTATGATACAACTGTTGTATAAAATCACAGCCCATTATGTTATATTCTATAGATCATTGGCAAGAGAGAGAGAGAGAGAGAGAGAGAGAGAGAGAGGCATAAAAGTGGTACTCCAATCTTTATCACTATTTACATAAACATCAAGACTATGGAGTCGTATATGAAATCACAGGAAGGCATGCAAACCATATGTCTCACCGTGAAACGTCCAAGTTATGTAGAATACATTATATTATGTTTGTATATATATAGAGTAGAATAATGGAATATGATTTATGTAGATGACCCAAATAGTTGAAATAAAGCTCGGATGATGATAATGACGACGATATTTGTATACACATAATGTTGCCATTCGTGGTTCTTGGCTAACTAGAGATATTGCTTGAGATAGTCTCGCACACGGGTGTAATTGACCTCTGGATACAATTGTGATGCCTCTACGCCTTGGCCTCCAATCTCAAAATTAGTCAAACAACCTTCGTAGAAAACCTGGTAATAGTGCCCAAGGCCTATTTGTTGTACAATATCCACATCTGGTAGTAGCAAATAAGAAAGACTACATTAATTTATTTGAGATTGTATATTATGAGATTATTTACCATTGTTACAAAGATATCACTAATTATTACTGGCTGTTAGATGTCAAATTAGATAGTTTAGGGTGTGTTACAAAGTTTGAGATATTTTTTTTTAACTTTGAGTCTCTTTAATGACTCACTTACAACTACCCAATATAAACTTTAATGGACAAAAATGATTGTGACCTTTTTGATCTTTTTGTATTACTTTTACAATTCATTATCCAAACATATGATTTTGGCGGTGTGCAGGCAAAGGTGGAGAGAGAGAACCAAGTGAAAACATGCATGAATTTGGTACCTCTCATGGAGTCAAGAAAATCTTGCTCAGACAGCTGGGACTTTTGGAGCACTTTTCCGAGGAGGCTCTCCCATATCTCCACTAACTCCCTTTGTGAGAGGATGTTTTCCGGTGGCCTGATGTACAATGTCTTGTTGAGGGTCCGAGGGTCATCTATTGCCTTGATTATGTATGTTCCGATATCTTCCTCATCCACAAAGACGGCTACTTACCCATATCAAGAAATGAGCAAAACGTTTTGAGCAATTTTCTCACACCTTTTTTTTGTTTTTTCCTAGATGTTTAAAATTTCTAAGTTTTGAAGAGTATTTTGCTCCCATGAGATACAAAAATTGCATCTCTCTCTCATACACACTCACACTCACACAAATAAATAATAAATTAGGGGAATTTTTGTCCTTTTCTTATATTTGAAGGATACTACGATCTATATGATCATGATAGCAGTATGGTTATAGGATCACCACCAAACATTCAATGCTTGGATGGTGATTAGGGGGACCGATATATGCCCACTCTCCACCACCATCAAACCATTGATCGGATGGTGATGAGCTCTACAACCATCCTACTACCATGATCATAGGAGTCATAGTGTACCATTCCTTATTCGAGCTCAAAGAAAATATTTGAGCAAGAAAGCATCTTACCTTTGATGGCTCCATCTCCAAACATGCAAACCTTGTTTCGAGCGGGCGTGATCCTGCCGGGCTCGCACAAACCTCCCACAAAATAACCGGCGAAGCAGTTAGCTGAGACATAGGTATGGAGGATCCCAGCCTCCTCTATTGCCTTGCGGACAACCATCTTGTCGTCGAAGGTGACTCGGCCCGGTTCGAGTGCGTGAGCCATTCGGGCTGGGTCTATGCCGAACTCAGATGGTAGGAACCTCTAGAAATTTCTTTTAGGTCAGAGTTGGTGGTAAAGGATTAAATAAAAGAATTGCCTACAAGGACACCATTTATCTTTAGGTACTGTTTGTATAGAGCCTAGGCTCTAAACAATCAAATTAGAGCCTACTTTCAAATGGTATAGAGAAATGTGCTTTTAATATTGAAAATCTTTGTGATAGCCTTAAAATATAATTTCATATTTATTTATAAAGTTTAAAGCTTCAAAAATAATATTGATCGACATATCTATGACAACTTGAAAATCTTGAAATTTGACGGTCAAAAAATGTATTACAAAATACATTATTTCCAAAACTTGAAATCTATTTTTTTCTCATGTCCATGCATCTTGATGTCGAGATGATCCATTTGAAGATATTTGGGCATCAAAACGACCTCTTCTAGTGAAATTTTTGAGGTAGGCTCAATTTTGATTGCTTAGAGCCTCGGCTCTATATAAACTTTTCCTTTTTTTTTTGTACATGGTTTTCACAATCATTCTCACTCATTAGATGTCAAATTGGATGGCTCAGGGTGAGTCATGAAGTCCAAGAAATTTTATTTTTAGAACTTTGTATCGATTCCTCAATGTAGAAAAGAAATTATGGTCTATTTATAGACAATCCCTTAAATAAAATACCATTTTTTTTTTAAATTGTTGAGAAAAAAAGACTGTAAAGAGGCAAAAATGATACGGAAAAATACTAAAGAAAAAAAAGAAGGAAAACATCATGAATTGGTTTATCTTGCAGAATCATCAGAAGGTTCTATTTCTTGCAAGATTACTTTTAAATCTCAGTTTCAAAAGATTCTCTAATTACTAGGATAGAAAATCCTAAACAAGTAGAGGCATTTTGGTAATTCGGATCACTCAAATAGCCGAATCTGAATCACAAGAAAACTATTGGTTGTTTATGATGAAAATAGGACTGTAAAATTATCAAAATACCCCGTATTGTTAAAGATAAACAATATTACAACAGATAATTTTGTAATTTGATAGCTCCATGTTCCCAATTTCAACAATCAAGGATGTTCTCGTCATTTGGTTGGTTAAGTCATCAAAATCACCATACTACCTCTTGTTGTTCAGGATCCCCCACATTGAATACGGTTAATTTGGAAATAATTGACTTTTTTTTAGGAGGTACTTCAATAAAATGAACTGCAAAAAGTTTTAGCAGTCAATGATAAATGATATCTTTTGATCTCCTTAATTGTTATTGGAAGTTAATTTAAGCCTTTTTCATATTAGAGTGTGGTTTGTATAAAGTTGCAAATCTTAAACAATTAAAGTAAAGTGCACATTCAAACTCTGTCATGAGATGCAATTTTGGTGTCGAAAATTCTTAAGATGGGGTTAGAATCTATTTTTATATCTAATTATAAAATTTTAAACTCTAACAATGGTTCAAATGAAGCAGATATTTAAACGTATGAAGATCTTGAAACAGACAGTTCAAATAATGCATTACAAGATAGACTATTTTTACGACTTAAAATCTCTTTTTTGGTCCATATATAAACATCTTGATATCAAGATGATCAATTAGATGTTTTTTGAACATCAAAATAACATTTTTTGAAGGATTTTTGAATTGCAATTTAATTCTACATTGTATGGTGTCCACCTTATATAAACCTTTTATTTTATATTATTTTTCCCTTGAAGAGAAATGAAAAAAACAAAAAAGAGAGAGCACTCCTTTTGACTAAAAAAAACAGTAGCATTTTCTGCAAAATAATAAGAAAAAAAAAAGAGGAGAAAAAAAGGTCGGCCAAGTTAGGTTAGAATATGCAAAAGGTCAAATTCTTAAGTTCCTCTTGCAACCTTCATGTCTTGGGACTGCACCATACCTACGCCACATTGGGGCGGTTGGATGGCATGTTAAGCATAAGCCTCATTAGAAAAGGAATAAATGTAATATCTGAACAATTAATTTTAACAAATTAGATGAAATATAATATCTGAACATTTAATTTCAAGAAAAATCACTATAGTATTTTTGTACTTTTTGGTTTGATTTCTATGTCGCTCCATATCTGTTTAAATTTATGCCTTTTTTATATAATATATCATGTTTAAATTTATTTATTTCTTATATTTTGAATATTTTCAAATGCCTTTAGCCTTTTTATGTTTTATTTAATTTCTCGTATTTCATTTTATTCCTAATATATTGAATTTTATATTTCATCCATAATATTCTCAAGAACACAAATATTATGCATATACTGTTATATTTGGGTTTTATTAAATGTGAAATTTATACATTGTTCTTATTTTTAGTTCAGTTTTAAGTTCTATAGATATGGCCCACTTTTTAATAAATTTTAAATAGTTTTTCTTATCTAATTTTATTCGAACAAGGTTATTTTCTTGAAATTAAATGAGGCAAATCTCGAGCTCTAGCTCCAACATGTTAGATGAATATAATATTTGAATATTTAATTTTCTTAAACTATGATACATCATTTTTATTTTTGTTATGTGATTTAAGTCATTCAGTATTATTTCAAATTATTTATTTTCCATCAATTTTTTATTGGACTATGTGGCCAACCCCGCATACGTAGAAATGTGGGCCTATTAATAAATCTATTTTTGAAATGGATTTTAAGACATGTAATCTCTAACATTGAGATCACGAATATGAACAAATAAATAAAAATTTAAAACTAAAACAAATAAATCTAGTAAAAAAACATTTGGACTGTACCTACTTGGATCCATCTTTAAGATGGATGTTGCACATTTTCTAGACCGCATATGTAGAAATGCGGTCCAGCCCCATGAAACAATTTTCCTTTTTTATTTGATCTCTAGAAACTTAATGCATTCTAATGCACCCATATCTGAATTGGGATCGTAGGTTAGGGTACGTGGCCAATCAATCCACTTCTCTAAACACTGCAATAGACTCACGCAATGTTTTAAAACCCCTCAATTTTTTATCTGGATTTCCGATCTGGGTGATAATTTGGTTTGAGACCGACCCAATTCTGATATGGTATAGATCGCGGCCCGATTCTCCCTAAATTGACCCCTCTTTTATATATATTTTTTTCTTTTTTAAATTTGTCTAATATTTTCTTTAATCCCTTTAGATCTATAAACATATGAAAATATTGAAAATGGACAGTATAGATAATTATTCTTACTAGTTTTCTTACCAGTTTTCAAAATGTATTTATAAATTTATATTTATGATCTCTATGTTAAAGATTATATATTTTTTAAAAACTAGGATCAAATTATATTTAAAAAATATATTTACTGCCAAGCCCGCATTTGTATATGTTCGGGCTTGGCCGCATGCTAAACACATCCTTAAAAATATGCAATATCTATACAGAGGTCTTTGACCTCCCTGATTTTTTCATTTTTTTCAAGTTTGTCTCTGGTCCACTTTAAACCTTCAAAAATTGAGGTATAAACGCGGTCCGATGTTAGAAACTTCATACCACTTTAACCCTTCAAAAAATAAGGCCTAACCACGGTCTAATGTTAGAAACATTAGACGGCCTTAAACCTTAAAAAATGAGGTGATATTAGAAACATCGGATTGCTTAAAACCTTACGGGGGCAAATTTGTCAAAAAATAAAAATTTCGAGGGGTTCACTCGTATTAACGGCCTATTTTGGGCCCTTTTTATTATAACGGTTTAAAAAAACCAATATGGATGTAAATTTCCCAAAAATCTTTAAATTGATTATCTTGGTCTTGACCATTATGGTTATTTAAAAAATTAGGATTGCAAGCCGTAAAATAATGTATATTTTAATATATTATCTAGGCCATCTATTTCGTCATAAAAATAAGTATTAGTAGATCTACAAGAATTGTACCTATTTTTTGACCTTCAAATTAATAGTCGGGATTAAAAATTTATTTTAAAGTCATCATAGAGATTTTTGATGCTCAAAGTACTTTTCGAAAAAAGATTGGAGGTGAGGTTTCTCTTTATTTTTTTATAAAGCCAAGGCCTTATAGAAACTACTTCCAAAAGCTAATGATGTGTATCACATTAAAAATTCTTCTATCTTGATTTTCGAGTGAAATCTGCACCATTCAATATCTATCCCAAAAGCTAATGATGTGTATCACATTAAAAATTCTTCTATCTAGATTTTCGAGTGAAATCTGCACCATTCAATATCTATCTAGATTTTCGAGTGAAATCTGCATCATCTAATTATATTGAATCGTGCATATTGTGAGGCCTGCACCTAAAAATTGCAGCACTTAAGTGCATCAGAAAGCCTACATCAACACCAATATTATACTTTGAGCTTTCCTCCATGCATTCATGGTGATGGAAGAGCAAGAAATAACATCCACACATCAAATCATTCCAAAATTGAGCAAGCCACCATAAAAAACCAGCTTACGTTCACATTGCCAGCTTCTTTCATGGCCTTAACAAGCTTGAGCTGGAGAAGGATTTGGTGGCTGCGAAAGTGGACACCGGAAATGGCTGATATGACTACATCCACAAGCTTCACGGCCTCGACAAGGCTCTTGTGATCGGAAAATGAGCCCTCAACAAGGTGGGCTCCTTGTTTCTTGAAAGACAAGAGTATCTGGAGCTTGTCTATGTCAAGCCCGATTTCCGGCCTTTGTAGAATATATGTTGGATGATCGGAGGCAAGGCTAGCATTCACTATTCTTCGGCCAATGTATCCAGTGCCACCCACCACCAAGACTCTGCTTTTCTCCATTTTCCTCTCTCTCTTTCTGATTTATTCTTGGTAGATGATCTAATCCATAGGGAGATGTTAGTATTTATAGAAAAACTCTACCAAGAAATAATAGCATTTGACCTAACCTTTTGGGCTTGTGGGAAAAGTTTATGAGCCTCATTCATATTAATAAATTTCCAAAACACTTGTAAAAAATTGAAATGCTGCGTGACATTAGAAATATCTTGCAATGATATACGACAAAGGGTGGTTTGGTACTTTGACTCAAATTAGGTGGATACAAAGAGTCAAGGCTACCTATTAGAGTGGCTTAAAACAACGGCATCGTTGTTTCGTATGAAATATTTCTCGAAAAATATTTTTATGTAAAAGAATTTTTTGGTATGGTTAGATGTGAAAATATTTTTACATTAATTAGTCACGGTACATCTTTTCGCACCAATTGGCAGCTAATTAGAGTAAAAATATTATTACATTTAACCACATAAAAGAATTTTTTCACGTGAAAATATATCTTGGAAAATATTTCCACAAGAACCAAACGTGCCTTAAAGCATCTTACGAGAGTCCCCTTGTAAGAAAATTCGAAACAAAAAGAAAAAAAAGAAGAAGAAGAAGAATAAGATTGAGGTCAGATCCAAAGGTATTGACTTATCCAATTGATTATGATCATACGACCCAAGTGAAGATGAAACATATGGTTAAAAAAAGTAGAGTCCTCACCGAACAAACCATCACCGTCTAATCTATAATTTTGCATGGTGATGGAGAAAGATTGGGACTCACCAAACATGACTTGAGTTACATCCTACTGTCCATGACTTGAGTTGTATAAGTGTTATCGAAAACAGTCCGGGCCAACCGATCCTATTGGTTGGTTTGTAGGCTAGTGCCATGGTTAATTTAGTCCAAAGGAAAAATTTGTTCGATAAAATACATTTAAAATCAACCTTTAACTAGTTTTGATAAGTTGGATGGGTGGTTTTGACTAGCTAAGCTGGCTAAATAAAGTTGGACAACTTTTTGTTATGTATTTTTATTTATTTTTCAATTGTTTCGACTGGTGGTTGGAGTAATAATGGTTGGAGTAATTTTGACTGGATCAAGACTCTCGCTAGTTGAATTACTATACCTCTCACTGATTCTGAGCCGCTCCAAACCATTACTCACACAAAGGAGAGAGAGAGAGAGAGAGAGGGAGAGAAGGTTTCTCGTTTATGGACTTGGCGTTCATAAGTATTTCCTTGGACTAGTATTCCATGGCATCAGTTTTCCTATCACAAAGTCTGTTCTCGTTGTCAATGTGAAGATGATGCTAAAGTTGAAGTAAGTTGGCATCAATTTTCTTGTAACCTAATTACCCAAAAGAAACTTCCTTGTAACCAAAGTCAAGTACTCCATTAGGAAAAAAGAAAACTTTCTTGTACCAAGAAGTTTCAAAACTCGGATTGGTTAGGTAAACCACCCATCCGGGAAACAAGTGGCTGATCATTGATCTGGATGAGAGAATCACCAAATAAAAAATTACAAATAAAAAATAAAAAATAAAACTTGTGGGAACCGGGTGTTTTGGCTTCTGACAAAACCGGCAGGTTCCATAGAGAACCTGCTCATTCCCAATCCCAATTGGGGACCATACTAGTTCTCACCAATTCCCTATCCAAACCCAGCTGCTTCTGATCCATATCGGTATTTTTCAAACATTTTAACCAAACACACCAAGTTTCTATGTAAGAAGCTAAATTAGCTCATGCATTCTAGTTCCTGTTTGGATGTATAAAATTGAAACATACGCTGAGCCATGCCTTTAAAATGGTCAATGCATTGATGGTTGAGGAATGTTGATAAAGCCTTACCAAAGATGGGTATCAAATTCGAACCTATCAAGCGGGACTCATATGGATGATTAATAGAAGTGTTATAAGCCTATGGTCCGAGTTTTGTCACAACTTTGATTATTTTTTATTCATATAAGGCTCAATAAGCTTGGTTGCTAGGGCAATGAGCTTGGCCACTATTCCAACAGTCTTGGCTACATTTGGACATGATTTTACACCTTTTCTTGTACATTGGGGGGATCAAGATTTTAACTACTTTTGGCCAGAGAGTGCCTTATGGCTTAATCTGCAATCCCAACGTAGAGAGAAAATTTAGGGAAGTGATACTCAAGGCATTATAAGCTTATTGTGATTTTTTCTCTTTTGAATGTTACCAGCGATTTCATTGAGTGAATAAAGGATTACAAAAGAGGCAGAGGAAGCAAGGGAAAAAGAGTACTAGAGAGTGAGAAGATGGGAGAGAAGGATGAAAGAGAAAAAAAGAACAAAAGAAGAAGAAGAGAAACAAAATGGAAGCCGAGGGGTTAACAGGAGAAGAAAGGGGTGGATGGCAACAAAAACTAAGTTGTGGCCATTTTTACTGGGTTGTCTACTGCTCCATTCTTTTCTCTGTTAATGAGGTTGAAGAAGACCTCTCTAGCCTATAGGTTGAGCATTATTTCATCTATAATAGGGGTCAATTACTATGGGATGAGGTGAGGGCTTGTACACTACCTTATGACATCAACAAAATTGTTGGGTAAATGCGGTCATTAAAGGCTTTATGAGTTGTTACAATAAACATTTAAATATAATGGAACATGAACTCAGTGGGAGTCTGGTCCTTCATGAATTATATTAAGCGAATAATATTTGCTTATGCCTAACTGAGCTTAATTAACTAGGCCAGACTGTTAGGAAAAACTAATGTTACCTAGGTATAGAAAACTAACCGATAATAATTTTAATGGGTCATCCCTTGATGAGGCCAGAGTATGTCCGGATGAGTGAGTCGATGGACTGTGTGGCCCTTGTATGTGATAGTGGCCTTCAGAGACCGAGGATAAAACCTCATTTGCGTGCCATCATACAAAATGCATATATGATAGTCTTTTAGAGAGCACGAACCACCTTTCAGGGTGAAGCTTATGCATGTGCGAGAGATACCTCTATATGTCATATGAGCTGTTGTCGCATTAGGTATACGTGACCTTGGTAAATCTCTAGAGGAGAACCTGAAATCCACAAATTGGATTGCGACCCCTTACCCATTGGTTAGACTTTGGTGACCCACTAATGAGCCCCTGCATGGACTGTGGGTCATGGGTAACAGTGGGTCGGTTTGAGAAAGCAAGTGTGGACTGTAGTTCATAGTTGAAAGTGGAGTGCTTTAGTGTTTACTTATTTAATTCCTGAACCATATGGATATTTTTCCCATCTAATAAACTTAATCATGTTTTTTTTATTGATATATGATTTTTAGAATTGTTATTTGAATTTTTCTAGATCTCTGGATATTTTATTTATCAAATTTGTATTCATCATAACATAGATATTGATTTTAGATTGATTTAATTATTCAAATTAGATTTTATGAATTTTTAAAAATCATATAAATTTTAATTAATTTAATTTTGCATGGGAGGCCCAATAAGCATATGGGTCCACCATTGCAATATGGGTGGGGTCCATGAGTTCCACCTAGGGTGGCATGCCCCACTCTAAGGAGCTTTCCATTTTGTGAGATCAAGCTTTGGCTTGAAGATAAAGTTATTTAATGTTTTAGAAAGCCTTTGCTTTGAGAAAGCTTTGAATGATTTTTAGAAAGCATGAGAAGACTTGTGCATAATTTTGGTAAGCACAATATTATGATTAAAATTATTTTATTTAATATCTATTGATGGGAAAATGGTTTAGGAAATATGAGATAAAGATTCTAGCACTTTTCATATGATCTTGATGGCCTATTTATGAAATGGATTGACTCAAATCTCTCACCCCATAAGTCACCCAAGATCAATTAAGAGGCAAGCCATGGAAACTTTTACACTATAAATAAAGGACCCATGCCCATAAATCTCTACACCAAAAATCTCTCTTCTCTCTCCCTCTAGATATTTTTCTCTCTTTTAGTAAGTTTAGGGGTTCATGCCCCAACCTAGAAAGTCTCTCTCTAGTTTTTGGTAAGGGGCATGCCCCACTTAGATCATCTCTCTTCTCTCTCTAAAGCTATCTTAGGGGGTGTGGCCCAACCCTAGTTGGTATTAATCTGTCTATATCTCATATTGTGTTATGTTGATCCTAAAGGTTGGGTAGAAGTAAGTAGATGTTATATCTCTTAAACTACGTTTTATGGGTTGTACCTAAAGTTTGAGATTTGTGATCAAGAGTACTTTAAAGTTCCATTAGAGGGTTTGACCTAAACTTGCTTTCCTATTGAGATTAAAAGTTGATCATTGAACCCGCGCCATCGGAGGGTGGTGACTCGATGTGAGGTGCAATAAGCCCGGTTGAGATAATCTCGGGTATTATCTTTTTGTTTGTTACCATATTTAATTATATTGTCTTTATATTCCCAAACATAAGAATTGTGGTTATTTTTTTGTTTAAAGAAAATTGGTTTAGTGGCATTAAGGTTTTAAGATATTAGATTTGCTAATTTTATTTTATTTGAAGCAAGAGTTTGTTGTAATAAGACTACTTTAAGTGATCTTTACCAAAAGAAAAGATAAAAAAAAAAAAGTAAAACGGAAGAAAAAAAAAAAAATTATCCCCCAGCAAGATCACATTAGTCTTTCTTTAAAAAATCTCCCTCTATGATCATGTTGATCTTGTCTGTCATTGAGCTTTAAAACTCCTTCTTTAACTTCCTTCAGTTCTGCCTCGTTGATGTCACAGAAATTAAGCTGCCCGTAATAAGTTGAAATAACATTCTATTGTGAATCCATCAAAATACCTCTATAGTAAGCCTTTTGTGTCTCTGCACTAGTGTTCGCAAAATGAACCAGAATGGTTAACCAGATATGGGCCTAGAAGCGGTTTAACCAGCCTAACCGGTAAACCGGTTGATTCAACCGCTCTAAGTGGACAAGCCCAAGGCGGTCAGAAAAGTGTTGAAAAAAATAAAATAAAAATCTACTTGTAACAATCCTAAAATTTCAAAAAAAAAAAAAAAAAAAAAAAAAAAAAAAAAAAAAGAGGAGAAAATATGCTTATAAATAGGTGATGTTCTGTTTGAGTATGATGGTCCTTGGGGACCATCACTGTTTTCAAAAACTTTTGCTTTGGATTAACTTTTGCTTTGCCTTTACTTTTTTCCTTTGCCCGCTTTTGCCTCCTGCTGCTTGCAGCTGGCAGCGTCCTTTAGAGGACGTGGTTTTCGTAT
Organism: Amborella trichopoda; assembly: GCF_054954075.1. Taxonomy (NCBI): domain Eukaryota; kingdom Viridiplantae; phylum Streptophyta; class Magnoliopsida; order Amborellales; family Amborellaceae; genus Amborella; species Amborella trichopoda. Next base: position 46,524,355 of record NC_142338.1, on the reverse strand, counting down.
GATAAAAGTCTGCTTTTAACCCGACACCTCAGGTATGAGGTAGAGCGTAAGAAAATAATATAATAATACGTTATAAGAATTTAAATAGGGGATGTGAGCACTCCCACCCTAAAACAAAATTTTGAGATCTCTCTCTTTGGTCGAAACACAGTGAACTTCTCTCTCGAACCGAACTTTTTTTATCGGAAGCTCCCTCTCAAATAATTGTGGGTAAGTGACACGGTCTTTCTGAAAAATAGTCTATTTTTAATAAATAGTGATATTTCTGTCTAGGATCTTTATTTTATCAGTTTTGTGTGTAAGTGACCTCATTGTCTCGAAAAATAATCCATTCTTTTTAAAAATAAAATGAAATAATTATTTCTGCTTATTATCATGAATTTTAAGCGCGATAAATTTTATGCGCATGTGACCTCATTATCTTGAAAAATAATCTTTTTAATAAAAATTGTGATATTTTATCTATGTTAGAAATTTTGAACGCTGTAAATTAGAAAAATAAATTTATTTATTTTTCTTGTCTATTGTTAGAAATAAATGTGACATTTCTGCTTTTAGTAAAATTGTGATATTTCTTTCTACTGTTTTAAATATTTGGACATTGTAAAATTCATGTGCAAATGACTGCCTTATTATTTAAAAATTGACATTTTTGCAATTGATTATAGTATTGTTGTGAAATGTTTATTTGTGAATTGATATTCCATAAATTGTGATAATTCCGTATTCTTGAATTTTTATAAGAATTTTTCTATACATATTAGATTGGCAATTATGCTAGAATGCCTTTACAAACTGCTGCCTTTCTAAATTTGAGCCCAAAATATTTGATTGGTTATTTTTTAAATGTTATAGAGAGTGACTATTATTAATGGTTTAAGTGAAATTCATATTAATGGTTTCAGTGATATGTTGAGTACATGATATTACTGCTTTCGAATGTTTAAAGAGATTTAGAAATAATTTAAGTATGCAAGTGGACTCATCCGGTTCGCCGGTGAGGTATAAGTGGACCTATCTGAGACGCCGGTAGGGTTTAAGTGGACTCATCCATTACGCCGGTGAGGTATAAGTGGACCTGTAGGGATTAAGTGGACCTATCTGGGACGCCGATAGGGATTAAGTGGACCCATCAGGACGCTGATGGGGTATATAGGTGACCTACTTGGGACGCCAGTAGGGTATTTTGTGAAATCCTTTGAATTATGTACTGCCGTTAAAAGTGTTATAAGCATTTCAATTACTCGGATTAGACTTAATTATGCATTTATTGAAAGTGAAACTGTTGATGCATTTCTGTTAATAGATCTCATTTTGGAAAATATTGATATCTTTCAATCATGATTATTTTTAGGATTATGATGATCACTTACTGAGTAGCCAAACTCATCAAACTATGGTAAACATTTTTTCAAGATAACTGCGGATTCATTTTGAGTGATAGTCAAGATCAACCTTGGAAGTTACTGTTGTTGTACTAGCTTTCTTTATTTACTTTGTAAGACCTCGCCACTGTAAATTTGTCCTATCAATAGATGTATATATGTTTTGTCCGTCACATCTCAGGAATAATAGTATTGTAAATTCTTGGGGTGTGACACTACTAAAATATGAAAATCCTATAAAGAATGATTAAAACAAAACACATTCAAATGAAGTTGAAAATTAATGAAACAATAGATTTTAACCCATTTTATCTTTTCCAATGGCTATTTTTAAAATTTTCTAAAAACGATGGGAAAATATAAAAATGAGTATTAATGACCAAAAGAATTTTTAATCTTCATAATGTAAAGAATATTTAAAAATGCATTACAAATCAAATTTCTTATTTTTGAGAATTTATATATATTTTTTTGAACTTTTTTTTTTTTTTAAATGCCGGTTGATCACCCTAACTGCTCAAAACAGGAACTAGCCAATGACTAGTTCCGATCTAACCGGATGGTTAGAGGTTAGATCGGGCGATTTTGTGAACAATGCTCTACACACACATCAAAATTCAATTCCAACCGCCCTTGAGGAGGTGGTTGCCAATCTGCTAGTTTTTGACGATCCTTTTGGGCTTTTATAGTAAGGAGGTCAACAAAGTTGGTGAGAAATGATTATTTTGGATAACTCTCTAAGTTTAATGAGGCATGTGCCCAATGAATTACCAGCCTCATCATCACTATGGTAATATCTACTCGTGCTCTGGATTGTCCCTCGAACATCCGAGCATTCCTGTCCTTCCATAAAGTCTAGAGAAAGAATGGTCCCAGGCATAATCCACTGCCAAACTTGAGACCTAGCCCCATAAAACATTCACATAAGGGCAATGTAGAAATAGATGGTCGCTAGTTTCTGCATCTTGTTTGCATAAAATGCATATGTTCACAAGTATTTTGCCCCTTTTTCTGAGCCGCTCACTTGTCAATATGCAATCCTGCTCCAATAGCCATAAAAAGGCCATAACTCTTCGAGGACCCTTTATGCTCCGGACTTTAATGTTATGATTTTTCACTTCAAGAATTATATCATTGCTGATCTCTTGATGCAATGATTATGTTCCCAAATAATAGAATGTGAAAGGTTGAGTAGACTTGTTGCATCAAGGAGATGTATTGCTACTCCATAGGATCGAAATAACGTTTTGTGGAAATGATCTCTGGTGCCTCATAGGCCTATAGTTCAAATTTCATGTCATTCAAACTTGATTTGGTATACTTTCTTATACATGGGAGGTCAAGGATTTGTAGACCATATGTCAAGCATTGTTCATGAGATAGACAGACTTTTGTGTCTTCAAATTGTAATATCTCTTAAAAATAAAGATTTTTCTCATGCAATTTGTTGAGAATGTTCTTCACTCAGATTATCTTTCGTCCGTGAAAGGGTAGTTCCTAATGATTGTGTATCTTGGGAGCAATTTGTCTTGTCATAGAGGTGATTAAAGCAGAATGCAGATTGCTAGACCTTGGTGTCTTCAAATTGGATTTCTTGTAAGATATAAGGACTTTTCTCATGAATTTTTTTGGATATATTCCTCATGAAATGTTTAGGCCATAAAGTCCCTATTTGAGAGTGGTTTGAGCTACAATGAAGAAACTTATAGTAGAAATTAGAGCATGTGATAGCGTATGTTTGCCGAGCTAAATCTCAGTCATTTCTAATCCTTTTGTTCTTGAACTTGTGCCAATATATTCCTGAGTCTCCTATAATTGTACAAAATATTAGAATCAAAAGCTTCATGGTTTGAGAGATATCTAAAAAAAAAAAGCAGATATTGCTCATGGACTCTACAATGGATTGTCTATCAAGGATAGGATAGCTATAGGGATAGTCCACTTTTTCGGGCCTTGGATAGAAACAAACCCACTGAAAACTTACTCTCTCACATTCCTACGAGACGGAGGGCCCTAAACCACTTGACATATGATGAGAGAGACATTTGGTGTTGGGATAGTGATGCAAAATCACCTCCCATTAAAGCTGTGGCATTTCTCTCATTGCAAAGGTTATTTTCGTCATAAGAAATATAACTTTTATGTAAAGTCCTTATGTAGAGAGAAAAACGTCGGGTTTCTTTCGAGTGTGTGAAAAAAAACTCTTTGTAGAGAAAAAAGAAAAGCTTTGAGAAATAAAGAGATTTAAGGGTTTTTACACAAACCTTAGCTTTGTTGTACCCTTGTATTGGGCCGGATTTTATTGATATTTTTTTGCGACGATAGAGTTGGTTGAAGGTTGCAAGAAATAAGTCAATTAGTTGTTTCTTTGTGGCATGAAAAATTCATTTTGAGTTTTTCTCTACTATTGTAAGGTGATCTCTACATCCCCACAAAACTTGTAATACTTCCATTAGTAGTTAATCTATCATTACCGGGTTGCCCGTAGATGTAACCCAATTTTGGGTGAACAACGTACATTTCTGTTTTTGTGGTAATTGGATCATGGATAATAGTATCATGATTGCATTTCCCGTTTTAATTTCCCTTGATTTCATCTTATTTTTCTCAAATTTACTACATCATAATACAATTGTGTGCATGGATTTCTTAGAATCGATTTGCCAGTGATAGGCGAGTCGGTTTTGAGGTATTGGATTTATTATATTGGGGGGTTCACTATAACAAAGGGTAGTCGAGCAAGCCTTGGTTATCAACAAAGGGTATTAGAGATTAAGGAAAGTGTGTAGTGATTTGAGAAATTGACCACTTACAAATTTAAAGTAGAGAAATTTGATGGAACGAAAATTTTTTGAGCTTTGAAAAATAAACGTTCATGATATATTGGTACAACAAGATCATAATAAAGCACTACAAGAAAAATCCAAGAAACCAAAAAGTATGAAGGATGATGCTTCTGAAGAATTGGATACGAAGACACTCGCCACAATTCGCTTGTATATAGTGCATGAAATACTATATAATATAGTGGGAGAAAAGATGGCTAGATGGATTTAGGGACAAAGGTAGAAAATTTGTACCAAACAAAGTCCCTCATAAATTGAATTTTCTTAAAAAGAAAATTATATTCTTTGAGGAAAAGAAAAGCTATGAAATTGTCCATACACTTGAACGAATCCAACAATAGAATATGTCAACTCAAGAGCGTTGGGCTGAAAATTGATGAGGAAGATAAGGAAATAAGACGGTAACGTTGCTATGTTTGTTACCAGAGAGTCTTACTCTTATTACTACCTTGAGTTGTTATAATGACGAATCTCTAAAATTGGATTATGTTTGTAGTGCACTTCTTGCCAATAAACTTCGAAAGAAAGTGCCAATAATTAGTTCGATAGGTTCGAGGATGGCTGTTTTTGTGATACAAGGTTCGTTGGATGAATGGGCATGTTCATCAAGAGATTCCTCCAGTACCCAATCAAAGTCGAGAGAGTACTATGGCAAAAGTGGTTGTTGGTTTTGTGGCAAGCCCGACCATATAAAAAAAAATTGTTGGTTAAATTATTGAAAGGGTACCGGTGCAGGAGTAAAACGGCAAAGTAAAACTAATAGCGAGGCTCACTAAGTTAAAAAATCAACATCTAGTTATACTGAAGATGAGGTGTTGATGCGGCTATTAGCCATTAGAAGACACGATATAGCTACTAATTATGTTTTGAGAAGAATCAACATCCGGTTATGTTTTTTAGACACATTTTACAAAGTAAATATATCATCAAATAATATCATGCGACATCCGGTTATGTTTTTTAGACACATTTTACAAAGTAAATATATCATCAAATAATATCATGCGACTTAAACTATTTTGCCCATTTATTGAACAAAAATCGCCATGTAGGCAGTGCAAAGTAGACCTCAAGAACCTTTGCACGGGTTGTACGTTGCCGACAAGTTATTCTCACTCTTTTGTTCAATGAACACAAAGGAATATGCTTCACTCTCTCACTCCAAAGGGCTAATATGAGACATACAACTGACTTCTCTCTAGATTATGATAAAAATAACTTCATAAAATCATAGTGCAAAGTACTTATATTATTTTGAAATAAACCAAGGTATTCTTCAATACAAAAATGTTTGCTATTTATTTGACATGCTCAAGTTTATGTTACATGACTTATCAAGAGCTACATATCCATACATGCTCAAGTTTATGTTACATGACTTATCAAGAGCTACATATCCATACGATACGTATTCATTGTTAAGATATCCATATCCTATACCATGTTAAAATTCAAGGTTCAGAGAACCTCTGCCTCAGATCTAAGATTGCGGAACCTAATGCTCTGATACCATCAGATCTAAAGTTGAGGAACCTAAGGTTGAAAAACCTAATGCTCTGATACCATGTTAGAATTCGTGGGAGCATACATGCACAGACATTGAATGGAGAATGAATAGAAACGAAGAGAGAAAGTTCAGGCCCAAGCCTTAAGCCCACGGATAGTTGAATGGAGAATGAATAGAAAAGAAGAGAGAAAGTTCAAGCTCAGAGAAGGTTCAAGCCCAAGCCTTTAAGCCTACGGATCTAAAGCCCAACATGTTATATCTTCATTATTTTGGATGAATGTTTACATCAATAAGTATATATATATATATATATATATATATATATATATATATATATATATATATATATATATATATATAGGACAATCATACAATTACATGAGATAAATATGATATGATTTTTGGAGATAGAGGTAAATAACAGGACGTCTTATCACTAAACTAACTTAATGATATACCTATGCATCCATAATAATATATATCAATATGAACCCGAGATATCCATATCCTAACATTCATATGATACGATAAGAGATAGATATCCATACAAAAATACTTGATCTTATCAAAAAATACATATCCATACGATAACAACATGAACATATATGTTGAGAGAGAGAGATTATATGTACGACACAGCTGAATCCAATATTTATTTGTCAGACACAAAAAAATATGCAAATACGGTAATCTTAACCTTGATGAACATTCCAGCTTTGAATTTATAGGGAGATAAGAAGGAAGGTATTTGTGAAACTAGAGATATTGCTTGAGGTAATCTGTCATGCGGGTGTAATTGATATCTGGATACAATTGAGATGCCTCCACGCCTTCCTCTCCAATCTCAAAATTAGTCAAACAACCTTCGTAGAGAATATGGTACAAATGTCCTATGCCTGCTTGTTGTCCAATATCCTTACCTGCATGCATTAAACACTCGTAATCAAACAAACTCTTCCCCCCCCCCCCCCCTCTCTCTCTTCTCTCTCTTGAACATTCAATCTCTCTCTCTCTCTCTAAGAATGATTATTGCAACTTCACCTGTGAAAAATAACATCACCTATAAACAATGTTTTACCCTTGCCATTTACTAACAATTGCCCTATTTCTTTTCTAAACCTGTTAACTGTGGGTGTGATTTGCAAAAGGTTGCAACCCTAACGATCAACGTATGGTGTACATCTAAACTTTGTCAGAAAATGCAATTCTAGTGTAGAAAATTCCTAGAATGATCTGAAAATTCTAAATTATATAAATGGTTCAAATCAAGCAATTTATAAACACATGAAAATTTCGAAAATAGATGATCCAGATAATATGTTGCAAGATGTACTAGTTTTGGGACTTAAATTTTTTTTTTTTCCATTTTCATACATCTCGATATCAAGATGATCAATTAGATAGTTTCCAATATAAAAAACCAACCATTTTCAATAGATTTTTTAGATGCACCTTAATTCTATAATATAGGATGTCAATCTTATATAAAATTTTGGCATTAATTGTTCCTTTTACATTAGAGATCATGAAATGTTAACAAAACCTTGAGTGCACAAAGAGGCATACCTTTCATGGAGTCTAGAAACTCTTCCTCAGGCACCTGTATCTTTTCAAGGGTTTTACCAATGAGGCTCTCCCATATCTCCACCAACTCCCTTTGAGAGAGGATGTTTTCTTGGGGTCTCAAATAAACAGTCTTGTTTAGAGTTCGAGGGTCGTCTATCGCTTTTATAGTGTAAGCAGCAACATCATCTTCGTCTACAAATATAGCTGTTTACTCCATACACGATTAGTCCTCCACTTGGAAAATAAAATTGGAAACTGATCATAATTCTCAAGTTATATAATCAACAACATGCGTAATGTACATGTGCATGTAACACCCTTAATCCAAGAATGGAGAACAATGAACGTTAGTTAGGCATGTAGATTAGACTTGAAACATCCGAAGATTTTTTTTTTTTTTCTTTTGGGACTGTATACTATAAAACTATTTATTTTTGGTACAAGGAGGTAACAGTCAATTGCCGTTATTGGATATAAAATTTGATGGATTGAAGTGTGTTACAATATTCGAGAAATTTTATTTTGTACTTTATGCTTAATCAATCACACATCTCTAACCACTCAATTTTACATCTAATAATCAATAATGATTGTGACTACCTTGTATAAGAAAACAAATGATTTGATTTATACACTTCTTTTTCTTTTTATTGTTTCAATAATACACAAAGCAACAAGCTTTTCTAATATCCCAAAAGTCTTGCAATGGCCTCTCTCTCTCTCCCCCCGAGTGAATATATGTGTTCATCTGAAGTGTAGGAAGGCGGTTCAAATTCTATGCACCCGGTTAGCCCGGTTAAATCGGAACAGGCCACTGGTCGATTTTGATTTCGGTGAGCTGGATGGGTATTTTAAAAAAAATTAAAAAATTACATAAAATCCAAAAACTTAAGGGATTTTGTTTGAATGTATTTTTAATTTTTTTATTTTAAAATTTTTATTTTTTATCACTTTGGCAAAGATTTGAAAATGTGTTTTGTTTAATCATTTTTTAGAAAATTTCAAAAATACCCTAAGCACAAATCAATTCATTAAATTCTAATCTTTTTTGATAATTTTCAAATTCAATTGGACGTGTTTTGTTTAATCATTTTTTAAATATACGTTTCATATTTTATTAGATTTTTTTTGTATTTTTTTATATTTCTTTAACACTTTTTTGACTGCCCGGGACTTGCCGGGTTGCTAGTTAAATCGACCGGTTTACCTGTTAAGCTAGTTGAACCGCTTCCGATCCCATGTCCTGTTAATCGTTCCGGTTTGGTTTTTTCTACACTAATCTGTCTTATAATTCAAATTGTGGGCAGTTGTACTGGAGAAAGCGGTACCTTTGGCGTTACCATCTCCTAAAATGAGGACCCGGTCTCGAGCAGGTGTGATCCGCCCAATTTGGCACAAGCCGCCCGCAAAGTATCCGGCAAAGCAATTGGCAGAGACATAAGTGCGCGGAATCCCGGCCTCCTCTATCGCCTTTCGGACCACCATCTTCTCGTCAAAGGTGATCCGACCTGGCGCAAGTCCATGGGCCATGCGTGCCGGGTCCATGCCGAACTCGGATGGCAGGAACTTCTGCAAAGCAAAGGCTTAGTTTGTTGTTCAAGAACTAACAAAAATTCCATTTTTTTTGCAGGAAAAATCTCATAACGATTACAAAAAAATGATAAGTTCTATTGAAAATCCAAAGTATCCTATTCATGCTCGCTTTCTTCAAAAAAAATGGTAAGGTCTATTGAACATGCAAGGTATCCTCTTCGAAGTATTGAATATAGTCACGATTCAATCGGGTTTGAGTGAACATACTGCTAGGGTAGAACTAGCCTTGCATAGCACCGCTTAAACTTCTTCAAATTTCATTGTTTAGTTCTCTAAATTACCTTCAAATTGGCACGTTCACATTTAGTTCGCTTGAACGTTTTCTATAAAACATTTTTACATGAAATTTTTTTTTTATGTTGTCAAATGTGAGAGTATTTTTTTATCAATTAGTTGCCAATTGGTGTGAAAAAATGCACTAAGTTCTATTTGTATGAAAATATTCCTACACCTAATCTTATGAGAGAATTTTTTCATACGAAAATGTTTTTTTGAAAATAATTTCACGTGAACCAAATGTGTTTATCTTCAATTAAGAACAAATCTCATAGAAAAAACTTACCAAATCTTATCGAAAAATTTTAAATTTCAGCTAATTTGGTACGACACAATGTCCTTTTCGTTGAAAAACGATAGCAAAAACTTCCTAGAAAGAGGCTTCAAAGGGATTTAAATATGATTCCCTAAGGAAAAAGGCCGCTCATGAACTTTGACATGTGTCACAACCAGCATCAGAAAGTGCCACTCGGACCGAGTATTACTCGTGCCGAGTCCGATTAACTCGGCCTGATATTTTTAACTATCAATAGTAAATTTATGCGGGATTTTAAATTCAAACTATTTATAATTGCGGGGGCTCTCTAATAAATAGAAAGAAGAGTGATTTACCTATGGACCCTAAAATTTTGGGTAAAATATGAAATGCTCCGTTTATATGTAGAAATTATAAAGAAAGTTAATCAACTCACTTTTTTTTTTTCTTTTTTTTTGAAATTGCCACTCAGTTGACCCGAATTTTGATTTTGTTTTTTAGTATTTTCGTTAGTAGGGCAGTGCTCCAAGCAAACTTTAAAGCACTGCTCTACTAATGAAAAAACAAACAAAAAAATCAAAATTTGGATTGACCGAAAGATAATTTTGAAAAAAATAGGTTCACCGACCTTTTTTATAATTTCCGCATCTAAGTGGAGCATTTCATATTTTACCTAAAATTTTAGGATCCGTATGTAAATCACTCTAGAAACAATGATCCAAACAACCTTGTGTGTTGATCAGGCACTTGATAATATGGCAGTTTGAAGATAGATACCAAAACTATTTTTAAGTTGGTTTGAAAAACGAATAAAACTAGTTCTGAATCAATTCGAAATCAATTGAATATCTCCCTTCCCTTGACCGTGGCTTAAAAATCATCGAAATTATAATTCGATCTATGTGACTACAAAAAAATATGATTATTCTCATGGTTCACTATCGAAATCAAGGAATGGACGGTCAATCATAAAGATACTTAGGACCATAAATTTCTATGATAAAAAAATTCGCTCGTAATAGAAACATAATCCAAAATAAGAAAGTGTATGTTACAAAATAGCAAAAAATTCGTTCATTTATAAAAGAAACCAAATCCAAAATAAAAAAAGTGTATATTGCAATATAGGAAAGATATATTGCTTTTTCCTTTCGAAATTTGAAAGGGGAATGTAATAAGATAAGAAAGTATATATAGTATCTAATAAGATAAGAAAATGTATATTACATTATTGTAGTACTATTATATATACAATAAAAAACCACCATGTAAATAATAAGACACAATTATTTTATCAAAGAGTTACGTCTTTCGTATTTTGTAATATACACTTTTCTATTTTGAATTTTGTTTCTATCATGTCATATATCAAATCAAATTCAAGGCCCCAAAAGAACTGCAATTTCCTTGTGCCAAAGTCATTGGAATGCATTTCCAAGGAAATGTCTTTTCCATGTCAAATAACTTCCAAAAGCAAGAAACCTACTCTAGAAAATGTATAGTAACCAGAAATACCGTCAACCACCATTGCTCCAAGAAACCTCTACCAAATCCCATGGATCAAGCAAAAACCAAAGTCAAAATCCCAACTCTCAAATCCTAAGAATCAAGCATGATCAATGGGAACAGATCTTTACCTTGAAAGCAACTCCAGAAGCTAAAAACAAAAGAAAAAATTGTACACAAATCTAAAATGGCCAAATTGTCGTTTTGATGAACTCTACTTACCTTAACATTGCCTGCTTCTTTAATGGCCTCAACCAGCTTAAGCTGGAGAAGAATTTGGTGGCTTCGAATGTGAGCTCCAGAAATGGCTGATATGACCACATCCGCGAGTTTCACGGCCTCGACGAGGCTTTGGTGATCACTGTATGAGGCCTCAACAAGGTGAGCTCCTTGTTTCTTGAAAGATAAAAGCATTTGGAGCTTGTCGATGTCTAACCCTATTTCTGCCCTCTGAAGAACGTAGGTGGGGTGGCCGGCTTCGAGGCTCGCCTTCACAATTCTCCGGCCGATGTACCCTGTGCCACCCACCACCAACACTCTACTTTTCTCCATTTCCATTTCCATCTCTCTCTCTCTCTGTGTCAAGGGGGAGAACCACCTCTGGTATTTATGGGAAGAGGGAGCAATTTTCTAAGTTTTGAGGTGGCAGGCCTTTTGGCAAATGGGTAATCTTTTGAAATTTCCTGAGTAGATGGACAAAGTTTCTTTTAGTCATGGGACTTATATGCAGATATGCGGCCCTTGTTTTGATTAATTTTTAAGATGGATTTTGGACCTAATTTTTTAGGTTTCTATGCTTCCGAAACTTATATATTTCCCCATTATCCAACCGTCCATTCTGAATGGAAGGCTAAGATTGCCCCAATGAGAAGATGACACGTACCAAATTTCATATTCATACAATTTGTATTAAAAAAATTAAAAATAAAATATTCTGAGACATCAGATCTAAAATCAAACGGTGAGTGGCTCTCTTGATCAAAATTTGACGGCTGGATGGTAGGGGAAGTATAGATCTTCTATGTTGTAGAGAAAATATAGAAACCTTTTTCATTTTTTAGATATATATAACTCTGAAGAACATTAATAAGTAGAAAAATATTTTAAATTTAAAAAAATGATAATTTTTTGAATTTTTATTTGGAACGGCTAGATTATAATGTTTTAGGAGGGACCACCTTTTACATCCATCTTGAAATGGATGTTTGATACCTTAGGGCACACCTTTGCCAATTAGGCCATGAAAGAGCTGGTTGAAGCCATTAAAGTTCAAGAATTAGGTCCGAAGTCTTTCCACCATTAAAACCCAAATGGTAGGTCATTGTGTCAGATTGGCGGTTTGAATTGGTGATTCGGAAAAATATTTAAAACTAAAAAATAAAATAAGAGTTTATGGAATTGGAATTTAATTGGAAACTAAAAAAAGAAAAAAACCTTAAAGAAAACAAAAAAATATGTGAAAGGAGCTTTATAGGGAGGACAATACCGGAACATATATTTTTCATGAACTGGTTCGATCCCAACTGATTTCCGATTTGAATCGACAGTTCCCAATTCGGATCATTGGGCTTTAAAATATTGATCTAACGTATGGAAATCTACTTGTATTATCATCAAAGCAATTTAAATATTGATCTAAAGTTTGGAGATCTACTCGAGTATTGTTAAAAGGGCAAGCTTTCTATGTTTTCCCTACAACATAAAACTTATATATTTCCCCTTATCTAACCATCCATTTTGAATGGGGGATAAGATTACAACATAAAACTTATATATTTCCCCTTATCTAACCATCAATTTTGAATGGGGGATAAGATTGCCCCATCACAATATGACATCTCTACATTATTTTATTTTTAATTTTTTTTCTATAAACTATTTTGACACCAAATTTTGGACGGCCAATCCTCCATTAAACTCGCACTAGCGAAAAATATAAAAGAAAATAGTTCCAATAAAATAAAATGACCAAAATACCTTTGAAAGTTTTAAGGGGTATTTTAGTTATTATATTTTATCAAAAATTTATTTTTACTATTTTTTATAGGTACACCCCAATGAAAAGATGGCACGTACCAAATTTCATATTCATACAATTTGTATAAAAAAAACTAAAAATAAAATACTTTGAGACATCGGATCTAAGATCAAATGATGAGTGATTCTCTTAATCAAAATTGGACGGTTAGATGGTGAAAAAGCATAAATCTTTTAAAAAAAATATAAAAACCTTTATCTTATTTAAAAAAACAAAAGAAAGGAATTTTCATTTATCACACTGACAAAATCAGAAAAAGTGTTGCACGTTACGTTTAATGATTATTTCCGATTCTCTTTTACAATATTTTATATTATCCAATAAATAAATCCTTCAAAAGCACGTCCACCAATGAATCGCGTGAAGGCAAAGAAAGAATAGTTTCGAAATTTCTCCTTTTTTAAACCCATTGATTTTTAAAGTTGTCCTCTCACATGTGAGCGTTCTCTTTAAGCAACATTGGTTGTTGCCACCTAAACTTGTGGTTTGTATAGAGCCTAGGCTCTAAACAATCAAATTAGAACCTACCTTTAAATGCATTGAAAAATATGGTTTGAAAATTAGAAATTTTTTTGATAGTCTTAAAATATATTTTCATTTTTATTTATAAATTTTAAAGCTTCAAAAATAGTGTCGATTGAGAGATTTATGAAAACTTGAAAATCTTAAAAATTGATGGTCCAAAAATGCGTTACAAAATACACCATTTCCAAAACTTGAAATCCATTTTTTCTTATATCCAGGCATCTTGATGTCGAGATGATGAATTTGAAGATATTTGGGCATCAAAACAATTTCTTCTAATGAAATTTTTGAAAGATGCTCAAATTGATTGTTTAGAGCCTTAGGCTCTATATAAACTTTTCCCAAACCTAATTAGCAGGTGCTGAATGTAGTATCAATTACTAAAATATCCTCAACGTTTTCTTAGTTTCCACGTGAAGGAAAATGAAGATCAAAATGATTCATTTTAATATGAGGACATATAATATGCTCCCGAGGGAGCATGGTTTACTTCTATTCCCTCCGTAAGATGACCACCTTGTAAGATTTTCAATATAAAATTTAGACAACCACTTTATAATCATTAGATAAATATTTTTAAAATAAAATAATAAAAAATATAATTGAAATTTGGATTTTCTAACACTTAAATCATCATCATCGTTGTCGTCAAAGTTATTTCCAAACTAATTAAAGTCGACGACAAGAATCCCGGCTTGTTATTCTTCTCTATTAAGGGTCATACCCTAAGTGAGGCCATAAGTTCCTCCCTATCTTTTCTCGCTACTTCCAATCATGTCTTTTTGGGCCTACCCCTTGCTATTTTTATCCTTTTACCTGAATTAACTCGCACCTCGGAATAGTTGTTGTACTAGGTTTGCGCTACACACGCCCAGCTGTCTACTCTCTCTCATCTTATCGCCTATCGATGCCATACCTAAATTTTACTGAATGCATTCATTTTGAATTCTATCCCTTCTAGTCTTGTCACTCATCCTTCTCAACATCCTCATCTCCGCTACACTTATTTTATGGGTATATTGTTTATTGACTGCCAAACATTTTGCCCCATAGAACAAAGTTGGTCTCACAGTTGTCTTATAGATTTTTTTTCTAACACTTAGATCTCACACTCTAAAAATTGGACTACTACTATACAATCTTGAGACTTCTTTTTTCAAGTGCTTAAAGGGTGCAATTAGAATTTTTTTATATTTTTATGGGAAATGTTAATATAAGGTTGTAACCTTAAACTGTAGAATCACATATGCACCTCAAAAATCTGTCGGAAACGTTGTTTTAATGTTGAAAAAGCTCTCTAATCAATCATCTCGACATCGAGATCTGTGAAAATGAAAAAAAAAACTTTTTGAATCCCGAAAATAGTGCATCTTGCAGCACATTATCTAGACCGTCAATTTTCAAGATTTTCATATATTTATAGATCTACTTGATTTTAACCATTTTTGGAATTTAAAATTTTCTAATTAGGTATGAAAATAGATTTTAAGATAATTTCACAACATTAATTGGATTGTTTAAGGTTGTTGCAATCAGTGTTTAAGAAATTTTCACAGCATTAATTAGATTGTTTAAAAATTTTCACAACATTAATTGGATTGTTTAAAAATTTTCACAACATTAATTGGATTGTTTAAGGTTGCTGCAACCAGTGTTTAAGAAATTTCCACAACATTAATTGGATTGTTTAAAGATTTTCACAACATTAATTGGACTGTTTAAGGTTGCTGCAACCGATATTTTCACAACATTAATTGGATTGTTTAAGGTTGCTACAACCAGTGTTTAAAAAATCGGCGAGTCGCAACAGACTTGCCCAAGTCGGCACGAGAATCGGTCGCCCCATGCCGATTTATGTGTAAAATCGGGAACTGCTTGGTTTTTGAGCCGAACTTCCCACATGACGTCATAAACCGCTGGTTTTTTAGCAGAACCGCCCAACGTCATAAATCGCCGGTTCTAGCAGACGTCATAAACCGTCGACTTTTTAGCAGAACCGCCCAACGTCATAAACCGCCGGTTCTTGCAGACGTCACAAAACTTCAAACTAGCAGACGTCAAAAACGGTTCTAGCAGATGTCACAAAACTTCAGACTAGCAAACGTCACAAAACTTCACATGTGTGGAGAAATCTTGAATGCCTCGTGTACGCCACACGTGGTTCTCACCTCAACCAAAGCTTCATGAGAGACGCTAGTGGAAGTGCCTATATAATCGTTTTTTGTCCCACCTCTCTTCGATGTGGGACAAATACGTGGTTCTCACCTCAACTAAAGCTTCATGAGAGATGCTAGTGGAAGTGCCTATATAACCGTTTTTTGTCCCACCTCTCTTCGATGTGGGACAAATACAATTTAATGCGCAACGTTGGACCTCAAATCAATATATCGTTTTATTATAGGGAAATTAATATAATGTGGCATTCAAGGGGTTTGGTTATCATGTTATCATTTAAGCAAAAGGTCTTAGGTTTGAGTTTGAACCTTTATCTTTTCCCTCTTGAATGTTATAAAAAAAACAGAAAGAAAAAAAGCGAAATAAAAAATAATTAATATCATCAAAAAATAATCTTTTGTCAACTAATATCATATAAAAAAAGAAAAAAGATAAAAAAAAATATCATAAAAATAATAATAGTTATAATAATATAAAGGAAAAAAAATAATAATATCATCAAAAAAATAAAAAAAATAAAGAATAAAATAATGTCATAAAAAAAATAAAGATGAAGAAAATAACGTCCTAAAAAAAAGAAAAAAATATTTTTATTTTTATCCTTCAAAAAAAATAAAAGGAAAAAATAATATCATCAAAAAAATAAAAGAAAAAAGTAAAATAAAAGATAATGAAACATGCATTTCTTGTCAAAAAACAATTTATCCTCTAAAAATAAAATAAAAGAAAGAAAATAACGTCATCAAAAAATAAAAATAAAAAATAAAATAAAAGATAATACAATAATTCGAGATTTTAGTGACAATTTTTCATCTATTTAATCCATTTTTTATTGTAGTCCGTATATGATTATATATTTTATCTATGATGATTCTATGACTTTTCTTTTATGTGATGCAAATTGAATGGTTAACATAAGTTTAAACATGAAAAGAACATCTCAATATTCGTAAATTAATGAAAAAATAAAATAATAATGTAGTACCCCTATTTCTTATTGGATTCCTAAAAAACAACATTTATAATGAATTTTAATAATTTTTTCGGATTTTTTTAAAGGTTTAATCCGACCGATTCGGCCGATTTACGATCCGGATCGCCGATTCACCGATCTAGACGGGTTTTTGAGGTGCCCGATCCGGGTCACTGATCTGTTTTTTAAACCATTGGTTGCAATCTTATAGAAACCACACCCCTTTTTTATTGAGGTCAATCTATAAGTTATACCCCTAAATTTGAGGTCCTAAAACTACTCCTATGGGTATTACCGAAGGGAGTAAAGAGACGCAATACTCTCGAGGGAGTAGTAAGTCTTTTGGCTTTTAATATTGTGTTCATTTGTAGACAAAATACAGGTCCTTCCATCATTTCCAAGCAAAATATTTGTTCATGAATATTTGAAGAAGTTATAACACATGTCAAAATGATAAGTTTCTTTGCTCATTTTTACTTAGAAGAATATTTAAGACCATTTTGATTATAATTAGTGGCAGAAACAACAACACCTTTGATTAGTCAATAACTCATGCATTACGCATTCTACAACCATAGTGGGTGATCGGTAAGTGATGCAACGACGGCTCTAGCTTTGGTGCGTTCTGAGTTTATGTGGTTTTTAAAAGCTTTACGAGTGCTTGTAAAATGAAATGATATAGTGAAACATGAACTCAATGAGAGTGTGGTCTCTCATGCACCATACAATGCAAACGATATTTGCAGATACAGGACTGTGTTTAACGATCTAGGCCAGTCGGTTGGGAAAAACCCATGTTACTTGGGCGTGAAGAACAAACCGATGACGGTTTATGGGTTAGCCCTTGATGAGGTCGGAGAACATGCTCGGATGAGTAAGTCGAGGGACTGTGTGACCATTGTGTGTGATGGTGGCCTACAGAGACGGGGGTTAAAACCTCATCCATGTGCCATCACACAGCATGCATATCGATAGATCGTTCGAGAAAGTAAAAAATTCACCTTTTAGGGTGAAGCGTATGCATGTGCGAGAAATCCCTTATACGCCATAGAGCTGTGGTCGCATTAGGTATTAGTGACTTGAACTTGTCGTTAGGGGAAAACGTGTAATCCACAGACAGAGATTGTAACCCTTTGACTCATCGGCTAGACGTTGGTAACCCACTAATGAGCGCTTGCTTGGACTGTGGGTCATGGGAAACACTAGGTCGGTCTGATAAATCAAGTGTGGTCCATAGTCCACAGTTGAAGGTGGAGTGCCCCATGATTGTTGATTCAATTCTTAAACTATATGGATCCATTTCTCATCAAATTAATTTAATTGTGTTTGTTTTATGACAATGATTATTTTAAAATTATTATTTGAAATTTTATGAACCTTTAGATATTTTATTTATAATTTTTGGATTTATAAAATTAAAGATATTGATTTTACAATGTTTTAATATTCACTAGAAATTATTTTACAAATTTTAAATGCATAAAAAAATAATCATGGGGGCCAATTGTGCACATGGGCCCACCATGTTTCTAGAAGGTGGGGCCCACATGTGCCTCCCATGGGTGGCATGCCCCACCTCTTACAACTTTCTATATTATGAAAAGTTTTGTTTTGTGGTTCATGTGACCTTATGTTTTGGTAACTTTAAATTGTGATATGTGGTCAAATTATGGATTGAGTATGCATTGACCATAAATTGACTTAATATGGACGTAGATATTGACTTGATATATCTTTGATAGATTTTATGAAAAATATGTATAGAGATTTGCTATTTTATGGAATGCACAATATTTAATTAAAATGAATTTAACTTATTTTCTATTGGTGGGAAAATGGTTTAGGAATGGGGGATAAGGCTTCATGCACCATCCATTGATGACCCATCTATGGAATGGATGACTCAAATTTCTTATCCTACAAGTTCCTATTGATCGACGGTCTATATTAAATCTCACAAGAAGAGGTAAGCCAAGGAAAACCCTAAAAAACTCTAATCTTGTTCAAAGCCTATAAAAAATGGTTTGTCTCTACCCAAAATCTCTACACCTTATCTTTATATCTCTCTCTCATGTTTGATCTCTCTCTCCCACATTGTGAAAATGGGCTAAAGGATTAGGCTATGGAGTTCTTCTCTCTCCCATCTCTCAACTATAGATTTATGGCTAAGGATTTTTAAGATTAGCAAAAAGAGAATCTATCTCTCTCAAACTAGGTTGCTAAGGGAATTTACTTAGAGTTTGAGTTTGTGATTAAAGGGGTTCATATTCCATTGATGTGGCTTGGCCTAAACTTGCTTTCCCGATTTGAGATTGAAGCAAGATCGTCGATCCGGCACTATCGGATGGTGGTGACTCGGTGTGAGGTGTACTAAGCCCGGTTGAGGTAATCTCCGGTACTTTTCCCTTTTATTTCTTGTAATCTTATTTTTTTTATTCTCAAGCATAGTGCATAGTTATTTCAATGGCATCAAGTTTTAAGATATTGGTTTTATTGGCATGTTGATTTTATTTTGAAGTATATGTTGTTGTAATAAGATCACCTGTAAGTGATTTCTTGCCAAAAAAAACGGTGATATATATATAAAAAACAAACAAAAAAATTATTATTCCCCGATAAAATATCACGTAGTTTTTTCTTTTATTGGTATCAGAGCTATTGATACTTAATGTCATGAGTTGTATTTTCTCTTAATTGTGTTTAGATTGAGCTTGGAAATGAGATATAAGAAGCTAATGACCTTTTTGGTCAAGAAATACACCCACGGTTAAGGATTATTGAAATATTTCAATACCGAAAAGGTACTCTGCATAATGAGTATTCTGAACTATTTTGGAATAGTGATATGAAGAAGATAATAATATATTTTTCTATTACATACTTCAGTGATATTTTGTATCTTTAAGAGTAGAATCTACTTGCAAAGTTTCAGTGGGAGATCCTATGGGAAGTGAGAGTTATGGACTCATCATTGAAGGGTGTCAGTTCTGACCTTTCGAAATCCAAGAATTGTCCATTAAGTTCTGTGATTTTTCTCACCAATTATATGATTTTATTTCTTGCTGAAAATGGATTGTGACTCAAAAAATTGAGTCTACTTTCAAACAAAAAAGGTTTCATCAAGAAAATTCTTGTGGTTTGAAAGATATGATCAATTTATTGAAGGATGCGCAAGTACTAATTTCTGTAATGAAAACTATTTCCATGACTTGGAAGTCATGATTTTATTTCTATACTTAACATAACGTTTTATGGTCCCCACTAAATTTTTAGACTTCCATTCTGAGTCTATTTTCTAATAAAATTTATTTAAAAGAGAAATATCTATGGGAAGAGAGGAATAAAAATTTTGAATTAAAGAGAGGTCATCTTGAATTTTCTGTAATTTGGTATGTTCTTCATTGAGATATGAATAACTATATTTATCAAGCCAATTTAACAGAGCGATATGTATCTTGTGGAAATATATGTATTACCATTATGTGTCTACTTTTAAATAAAATTGGTTTGAAATGGAAACTCCATGAGAGTAGAGAGAAAAAACAATTTTATTAGAGAGTGTTCATCATGGACTTTTGCAGTATGATTTATTTTATGACGTAAATGTCACTTATATATTTATCTGAATAAAAATATTATTTGGGATTCAAACTATGATGTTGTGATTTGATTTTGAGTTTAGTTTTCAACACTAAAGATTTCAGGAAGAAATTCTTTGAGAATTGAGAGAAACAATTTTTTTATTGAGAGATGCTCAACTTGATTTTATGCTGAGAAAATTGCATTGTGACTTAAATGTCACTAAAATGAAGACTTACTAAATAATATGATTTAGGTATGGAACTGAGCACTATTTTATATTTTTTAGTCTATTTCAATACTCAAAAGGATTCGGAGATAAATTTTTTATAAGTTAATACATATCATATTTTTTTTATGGGATGCTCATGTTCTATTATGCTGTAAATTGGAACATGTAGCATGTTAAGGCACATTTTTGGATTCCTAATTATGGATACCTTTTTAGGGCTTATAAATATGGTTTATTATAGTAAAACTTCAGAGAGATATAATATAGAGTTGGCGAGATATGAACTCTATATGAAGAATATTCGATTTGGGAATATAAGAGAGAAGAGAAAAAAAAAAACGATACCTATAAAAGCACCTTGGTTTCTTCGAGATGAAGGGATATATAGAGAGATTTGGTGGTAGTAAAAAAACGCTGAAGGTCAGTGGAAGAATCGAATTTGTGATGTTTGAAATGATAAAATGAATAAGACTATTTTTTCGCGGTGTGAGAAATGAAAAATCCAAGTGCTGAAGAGATGGATACTTCGTGACTTGTGAAACTGATCATCAATATATTATCCATCAGTTGCATGCTCGTCCAAGATCACAAAAGCAAGTAAGAGCAACGAATCAAGAAAGCTTAAGTACCACACTACATGGTTTTGAGTTATGAAATTTATCTTATATTACATGGTAAGATCATATAAGAAAAGAGGATTCAGTAACCCTTTTATTTAAGTTTCATATACTTCTTTGGTTTTTGGCTATTTGTTTTATGAATATGTATGGAGTGTATGAACATTAGGTGATAGGTGCTAACAAACTTGAAAGAGCCGGTTTTGAAGACCCTGTGTTTTTTGTGCTTCCTTGTGCTTTAGTATAAACTACTTAAGGTAGTGATACACATGGCGATGTGGTTTGATCAAGGGCTTTAAGCCTAAGCATGAAACATGAGAGATGGGTGTGGCTCATTCAAATATGTAAGTACGAAGGGAGTGTTCTGATGGAACTCGGTCCTCGTGACCATACTCCCAATAATGTCTATAATATGATGTATTTATGATTTTTTTTGTGGCTATGAATTTGACTTGGTAGGAAATTAAAGGTGAATGTGGTAAAATGATTTATGAAGTCTACGCTTGTATTTTAAAATTAAAATGGATGATTTAAAAAAGACCTAACTATATGAGTATGGTTTTAAAAAAACCACATAGTATTGCAAGGTCCACTAAGTCTTTATGAAAAAACATTTTAAACTGTCATAATATTATCTAACTATTGCTTGTCTTGACCCATGTTTCTAATTATTTATAAAAATTGGGAGAAAAATTATCATACACTGTTTTTTTAAAATACCCATATGCCTTAACCCATGTTTCTAATTATTTAGAATCATCGATTACCTAAAACCTTGAACCATATGAAATGTTGAAGGAAGGTCATCTTGTTAGGCTTCCTTGACACATGTTGTATTGATTAGATAACTTGGTTTGTATGGATTTACTATCAAGACGACTAGTGTGGTTGAATCTTTTTGGTACATGAAGGTTTTGCATATTGTAAAAGCAACATGCACTAAATTACATATAGCATGAAACTTGCTATGTTACCTCATGATATAAGCATAAGAATGTTGAGAATATATATATATGTTATATGCGCAATAATTGAGTGGGAGCTGCTACAGTCCCACATTTCTTTTTAGCTGCTTGAATATTCAGATATATAGATGCAAGTTATCTCACGGATCCAGATGATGATACGAACTCTACATTTGGATATGTGTTCGTGCTTGGAGGGGGTACAGTTTCTTAAAAATCAAAGAAATAGGATGTGATGGAATTGTCCACCATGGAGACAGAGTATGTGACATGCTGTTTGGCAGCCAAGGAGGCCGTAATTTTTTAATCGATTTGACCTTCACTCTGTGTGTTGTGATGCAGTAAAGATTTTCTGCGACAACAAGATGGTGATATGTGTGTCAAAAGAGTTACGATTCCATAAGAGCTCCAAGCATATAAAACTATGTTTTCATCACTTGAGGAATGAGGTGAGATTGAGAAAGATCGAGATCTAGATAAACTAAATATTTCAGTGGGAGCACCTTCTAGTATTTAGCAGGCCAGCTGGAACAACAAATTATGATATTGTTCACTCATGGAACCCAGATGTGTGACGCTAGTTGTATGGTTACAAAAAGGAGCAATTTGGTTGAAGAACTCCTTTGAGCTCATGAACTTACAACCCCATGCGATGAGGGTACATGATGATCTTCTGAGACAATAGGTCTATGATTTGCGATGCGATATGAAAGATGGACTATGACTAGTTTTGGGATGAGATCCGAGCGACAAAGAGAAAAAAAAAACGTTACCTCTATAAGTCCTTTTGTGAAAGAATTGGTGACGAAAGCCATGATTAATTTATTGAGAGAGAATAATTGAAAATGCTTGACAACGATATTGTAATTGCGAGAGAGAGATGGGGATGAGAGAAAGTGAGTAAGAGAGAAAGTGAAGCTTTCAAAAGCCAAGTGGGAGATGTTGGGTTTATGTGGCCTTATGAGTGCTTGTAAAATGAAATGATATAGTTGAACATAAACTCAATGGGAGTGTGGTCGCTCATGGACTATACCATGCAAATGATGTTTGCAGATACCGGACTGTGCTTGACGATTTAGGCCGGCCGGTTGGAAAAAACCCATGTTGCATGGGCATGAAGAACAAACCGATGAGGGTTTATGGGTTAGTCCTTGATGAGGTCGAAGAACATGCCTGGATGAGTAAGCCGATGGACTATGTGACCCTTGTATGTGATGGCAGCCTACAGAGACGGGGGCCAAAACCTCATCCATGTGCCATCACACGACATGCATATCGATAGATCACTCGAGAAAGCCAGAAATCCACTTTTTAGGGTGAAGCGTATGTATGTGCGAGAGATCCCCCTATACACCATAGAGTTGTAGTTGCATCAGGTCTTGGTGACCTGGACTCATCTCTAGGGGAGGACCTGTAACCCACAGACTAAGATTGCGACCCTTTGGCTTATCGGCCAAACTTTGATGACCCAATAATGAGCCCCTGCTCGGACTATGGGTCATGAGAAATACTAGGTCGGTCTGATAAAGCAAGTGTGATCCATAGTCTACAGTTGAAGGTAGAGTGTCCCATGATTGTTGATTCAATTCCTAAACCATATGGATCCATTTCCTATCAAATTAATTTAATTGTGTTTATTTTATGATAATGATTATTTTATAATTATTATTTGAATTTTTATGAACTTTTAGATATTTTATTTATAATTTTTGGATTTATAAAATTAAAGATATTGATTTACAATGTTTTAATATTCACTAGAAATTATTTTGTTATTTTTAAATTCATAAAAAAATAATCATGGAGGCTCATTGTGCACATGGGTCCACCATGTTTCAAGAAGGTAGGGCCCACATATGCCTCCCATAGGTGGCACGCCTCACCTCTTACTAGTTTCTATTTTATGGAAAGTTTTGTTTTGTGGTCCATGTGACGTTATGTTTTGGTAGCTTTAAATTGTGACATGTGTTCAAATTATGGATTGAGTATGTGTTGACCATATATTGACTTAATATGGACATAGATATTGACTTGATATATTTTTGATAGATTTTATAGAAAATATGTGTAGAGATGTGCTATTTTATGGAATGCACAATATTTAATTAAAATTAATTGAATTTATTTCCTATTGATGGGAAAATGATTTACGAAAAAGGGATAAGGGTTCATGCATTTTCCATAATGTTGATGGCCATCTATAGAATGGATGACTTAGATCTCTCACGCCACAAGTCACTCTTGATCGACGGTCCATGTTCAATCTTACAAGAAGAGGCAGGCCAACGAAAATTCTAAAAAACCCTAATCTTATTCAAAGCCTATAACAAAGGGATTATCTCAACCTAAAATCTCTACACCTTATCTTTTTATCTCTCTCTCATGTTTGATCTCTCTCTCCCACATAGGCTATGGAGTTCTTCTCTCTCTCATCTCTCAAGTATGGATTTATGGCTAAGGGTTTTTAAGACTAGCAAAAAGAGAATTCATCTCTCTTAAATTAGGTATATAAGGAAATTCACTTAGGGTTCGAGTTTGTGATTAAATGGGTTCATATTCCATTGGTGTGGCTTGGCCAAAACTTGCTGGTTTGAGATTGAAGCATGGTCGTTGATTCCGCACCATCAGATGGTGGTGACTCGATGTGGGGTTTAATAAGCCCGCTGGTTTGAGATTGAAGCAAGATCGTTGATCCCGCACCATCAGATGGTGGTAACTCGATATGGGGTTTAATAAGCCCGTTTGAGGTAATCTCTGATACTCTTCTTCCTTAATTATTGCAATCTTATTTTTTTATTCTCAAGCATAGTGCATAATTATTTCAATGACATCAAGTTTTAAGATATTGGTTTTATTTTCATGTTGATTTTATTTTGAAGTATATGTTGTTATAATAAGACCACATGTAAGTGATCTTTTGCCAAAACAAAAGGGGTGATATATATAAATAAATGAATAATATTATTTTCCGATTAAAGATCACATCGCTCTTTCTTTAAAAAAATTTGGCTGCTTTCAATGATAATCTCTCGCTCATGCATATACACATTCTATATGTGACACGTATCACCTCTCTTTTCTTCTTTTTTTCTTTTCTTAAAAAGAAAAAAAAAAGTAACAATTTTATTACAACAAATTACATCGCCAACAACAATGCAATTTTTCATTCAAATCTGAAAACCTAAAAAATGAAAAATCACAAAATCATTAAAGCCTCAACAATGACTCCTATTTTTGTTAGTTATCCATATTTCTTTCTTTATACATATGTACAAATGAACATTCTATATTGATACACCAATCTAAGAATTCCCTTCGCAACTCGTCCAAAAACCATGGCGATTCAGCGTCCTTTTTTATCCATTTTATTACATTCAACAAATCTCCTTCCACCACCACTAGTATATTAAAACCTTTCGCCAAATTCACACATTGTGACACGAATGATACCTCCTATCGATGCTGGTCCTGGGATTCCCAATGAACTACTATCGAAATTTAACTTGATCCATCCGTTTGTTGGTGCTTCCCAAACCCCCATCCATGTATATCTTACCGATCTTTCACTAAGTAACACATTCACATTGTACATCCAATCGAACCGAGAAAGCCCCCACCACTCCTCTTTAATTGATAATCCTTCAGCAGTTGTAACCTATGTGCTCAACCATCGTACTCTCAGATGTTTCTTTCACAACCAAATGAGGAAATTTAACTTTTAAAGGCCCATCCCCAATCCACTTTTGCTGCCGGAATCGAACTTTCTCCACCCTCATATACCTTAAAAATAAATCTCTACGAAAGACAATCCCTTTCCAAATTAGAAAAACACCTTTCTTTTTTGCAACTTTTATGAAAATACCATGCTCTTATTTTCTCCATATTCTCCCCTAAGATATATCTGTCTTTCTCCTTAATGCATTGCCACCACCATTTTGTCAATAATGCATTACTCATTAATTTCAGCAATTTAATCCCTATACCTCCATCACAAATAGGAGTTTATACATTCTCCCATCTCACCAAACTAAAATGTTTCTTATCATCACTTTCTTCCCACAAGAACCTTTGCATAAGGCCTTCCAACCTTCTCACTGCATTGTTAGGCAATTTAAAAAGGTACATATAGTAGATTGGGAGATTTGCTAGAGCTGCCTTAATTAACATTAGTCAAGCACCCAATAACAACAATTTGGGTTTTCATGAATCCAGTTTATATTACATTTTTTGGATAACACGCTTATCTTATGGGGCCCTACTATCAAGGCGCACATCTTCCCCTTTGTTAGAGAAAATTGTGTTTCCAAATATTTACAAAATAAGGGCTTAAAATTTTAATTTATTTATTTTCTTTTCTACCCTACTTAAAATGTATTTTAAAATAATCTAGTGCTTTGTGTAGAGAACAAGAAAGACTCATGTGAAGAGAGGGAAAAGTGGCCATTGAGAAGCAACATTTATCATTTCTCTATCTACATGTGTCTCTCTATTTTTTCTTTTTTTAGCTATATTTAAGAAAATGGTTTGGGAGGTTGGGGTACCAAGTACGAGCTATCTTTCTCTCCCTAAACCTCTCTCTCTCTCTCTCTCTCTTTCTCTCTCTCTCTCTCTCTCATCTATGTGAGATGCCTCCAGTGTCATAGGATCAATTATAACTCCGTGTTGTATCTCAAAGAAGTTGTCTCTCTTTAAATTATTTGCTAATAACTGTTTTGCGAGAAACTTGTGTTCTACTGGAAAACTCATTTTCAACCATATAATCTCTCTAGAAAAGTTATCAAACTGTGCCTGCAAATTCATACGAATTTGGTGAGTTTGTTCCAACTTTCTTCTTCATATTTTGCTTCTAAAAATACTACAAAAAGGTTGATAAATATTGTATGAGCAAGGCAAAATATATCGGACATTATCTTATATAGTTGGAATAATTTATGATGGGTGCATGCTTACTGAAAATTCTATTGTGATTGCTTAGAAGAGTTTATCAATAGTTACAATTGATTTTTGGTTGAGATTTTTTAGTAGATAACAAAGTTAGTCATATTTATATATCCTCTTGAGTTCCAAAGAATTTACAACTTTTGTGGATATTTTGATAAGAATTGCATGCCATATGTTTGTGGATATTTCTGATTGAGTTCAAAACCCAACTTGCATATTGATATGACTCTATTTACTTTTGAAAATTTTAAAGATCCACTGTATTCGAACCAATACCTCTCTCCCTCTTTTTAGGAGACACACATACACATCCCGGCTGTGGAAGATAACATGCTTATCCCATGGACCCTACTATCAAGTGAAAATGATTATGGGCTGACAAAGATGACCCAAAGTGAACTACGTTAGCAATATGTGTTGTTTGGAAAATACATAGAAGTTATTTCAAAACGACACTCTTTCAAATTGTTGTTTCCAAACTTGAAACTAACGTAGAGAGAAGTAGTGGGTTTTAGTCAAAGTTGAAGAATGGAGAACGCTAGTTATGTTTATATATATGAAATGTACTCTTTTATTGTGTTCTAGGAAGCATACAAAAACGTGCAATGCTCATGTGCGTGTGTGTCAGTTCACTTAAAATAACTTAGGTCGGATATCAATTGCCAAAATTAAAAGGATGATTTCTCTCTCTATAATTACTTATATGTTCTCACTTTCTAATACAGTTAGTACAAAGTTATCCGGTACAATATCAAGAAAAATCAGTGTTTTTTTTTTTTGAGTAAATTCTTTTCCAGACTTTTTCTATCGTGGATAGCTTAGAAAAATCAATCTTTTGCATGCTTTTTCTCCATAAGAGAAAGGCTACTTGTGGATAACTTACATGCACATTGATTAAAGTTTAAAAAAGATAAAAAAAGAAAAAGTTATTCATAGTCAGCAGACACCCACTGACTCACCAATGTCCATCTTTAATATGGACATTGTAAAAACCCATGGGCTAAAATAAAATTAGACGGCATAGAAATTTTCCTTTAAAAATCACATTTTAAATGGCAAAAATTTTATTTTATTTTTTATATTCATGACCATCTTAACCTAAATCACGCATCTCTAAAATTTTGGATTAAAATTCCATTCTTCATATAGGTTCAAGTGGGATCCTGCATGTGTACAGTACGAGTCGGCTAACTCATAGAAATCCCATTAACTCATATATATATATATATATATATATATATATACTTATTTTCAAGGGCAAATATTGTCTTGACAAAATGATAACTCGTGCCTAAAAACAAAAAGATATTGAACTTTTCAAAATTTCCAGAATATTGAGAGATAGAAATGTTACTATAATATAATAAAAGAGGGAGATATTCCTAAGTCTAAGTAGGAAAATAGATAGAAAATTCATTTCGGTTTATACTTCTATATTTGAATATAAACTTGAATTTTTATAGGAAACGGTTTTTGAAATAAGAAACCTAAGCCTCTGTTTTGGTTGATTTGGTCTTTTAGTCACTAAGATATGTAAATCTAAAGCTTCGATGTGAGTGGGAGAGGTCTAAGATACATTATTTTGGGTGAGATTCGAATGTTCATGTGTGCCAGATTGGATCAGATCTATGGATACCAATACCTTTCTAAAATTGGTTCGGTCCTGGTTGATTTTTGATCTAGATAGGTAATTCCCAATTCGAATCGATAGGTTCTATAAAATTAAATTTTAGTCATAATTTCTTGATATTGTGCACATTTTCAGGAGCAAAAAATAAATAAAAACTATAAACCTTTTTAACACTTTTTAAGGAGAAGTATCAAAATGAGGACTTCATGAGATTCTCAAAGTTTGTTGACTATGGGATTATGTCTCCTTGATACATTCTCACCACTATTTATAATATAAGGAGGTCACATTTATTTGTAACCATCAGATGTGAAATCTAATTGCTTGGGTCTGTTACAAAGTCCTAGCTCGAAAAATTCTTTTGAATATTGAGCATGGTCAATAGAATGAATGCAATCACCTAATTTCATATCCAACGGTCAAGATTAATTATGACCAACTTGTATAAAAAGTAAATGGTCTCATTGTATACTTTTTCTATTTTATATATATATATATATATATATATATATATATATATATATATATATATATATATATATATATATATGAGCAATGATATAATGCAATGGTTGTATCATATTATAATGCAACAATACTTCTAAAAAACCATATTTAGGGTATTTGTATGACCTTAAATTTTGCATACACACTCTTTTCATCTCAATAATCAATCCCCCAAAAAAAAATTTCAATTTGAACCCTAGATATGGTCAAAATGAGACCCCCCCAAAAACGAATCTAGACCACTCATTTTGTGAATTTCAAGATCTTAGCCTTTATAAACTCAAAATCATTTTTTCCTTCTTTAACATTGTTCATCTAATGATAATAAAGCCATCCAAAAAAATTGGAAATGAAAAAATACTTCTAACGCCTAGATCTAAGTATCTCACCAAAATGAACGGCCTATGTTAATTGGACTAAAAAAATACTTTCTAGGTTGTGTTTTCAATTTTTTTTTTTTTGTACTGAAATTAGGGTTTTCTAAAACTAGGGTTTTCTGCCCCCCTCAAATTTTCTTTTTTGTAATTATTCATTAGAATAAAAAGAATGTATATTTCAACGTTTGGATCAAACAAATGGCCATAAGATGGTTTTTTAAGGTTATTGCATCATATTACTGTACAACGGTTGCATAAAATCATTGCTTTATATATATGTATATATATATATATATAGCATTTGTCAAAATATAAGTAATTTTAAATTTTACATACCAAACCAATACATAATGGAAAATAAAAAATCTTTACTAGAGTGTATATATACATTTTCTTTATAAAATGGACTCACGAAAAACCGGTCTTTGAAGTATTCATTTTTAAGTATACCTAACCTCACGAATATTTAATATAACATTCAGCGACCATGTCTTAAGGGGGCTTGCAAGAGCACATAGGCCCGTAAATAAGGTCGTTGAATATTTCGACCATATGCTTAAGGTCATTGAGTATTAATGGCCCCTATTATTCAACCTCTTTAAGCCTAAACCTTTTTATGTGTTCCTCGAGCAAGATAAAATGTAGAAATATTCAACCAACTTTTCATATCGTTGGGCCGATGTTAGAAGTCTCAAACCGGTCAATTTTATTTATTTATTTCAAATGTAGTTAGTTATTGGAGATATTGGCCAAATATACTTAAAAAAAAAAACCAAAAACACAAGCATAGGGCACTCCAAAGTTTTCAATACCGGAACGCCCCAAAAATGATTCAACCCGATATCTAGGGCATTTGACTGCCCTAGAAATAGCAAAAAGGACAAAACTAGAATTTAAAACACTCATGATCAATAGGAACTTGGCGTAAAATTTCTGAAATTTTAGATCAAAACATAATGAAAAACCTTTATATAAGTCTGAGGCTCTAAACAATCAAATTCAGGCACACATCAAAAATGTCACTAGAAGAGGTTGTTTTGATGCCCAAATATCCTTAAATTGATCATCTCAGCCTCAAGATACATGGACATGAGAAAAAAAGGATTTCTAGTTTTGGAAATAGTACATTTTGTAATGCATTCGATTTTCAAAATTTTCAAGCTTTCATATATCTATTCAATCTGCACGATTTTTGAAGCTTTAACTTTTATAATTAGAGATGAAAATATATTTTAAGGTTATCACAAAGATTTAAAGTATTGAAACTATAAAGATAGTTGAGGATAGTTTTTAATTAATTTTAATTTATCTTGTATTTGATGTAGATATCTCTCTTGATAAAGACTAGATTAGTTAGATGTCTCTCTTGATAAAGACTAGATTAGTTAGATATCTCTCTTGATAAAGACTAGATTAGTTAGATATCTCTCTTGATAAAGACTAGATTAGTTAGATATCTCTCTTGATAAAGACTAGATTAGTTAGATATCTCTCTTGATAAAGACTAGATTAGTTAGATATCTCTCTTGATAAAGACTAGATTAGTTTGATATTTCTCTTGATAAAGACTAGATTAGTTAGTCATTATCAATAATTGATTGGACTTTGTATATTCTTCACAATTAATCGATAGATAGAGATTTCCTTGGAGGGTTCAGAAGTTTAACAGAAACCATATTTCTCGATACTATTTGAAGGTGCGCTTTACTTTGACCGTTTAGAGCCTCGGCTGTATACAAACCGCACACCCAAACACAATTCGGGTAATTATGAACGCATTGTACATAATTCTCCTTAATCTAATTCCTAACCAAAATCCCAATATCCCTTAGGATTCTCAAATAACATAAACTAATACATGGACTCTTTTCTAATAAGATAAGACATGTCTCTTTTATTTTCAACACAGCAACTAATTGAAACAGAAAGCTAAAAGTTAATGATGATTATTCATGTATAGGTCATAAATGGCATCGATTGGGTGACAAACCAAAATGTCCACAGTGTGGAAAATTCAGATTTAAGGCTCAAGGCCTTAGTGGGATTCATCTACCCAAACCCTGCATGATAGTTTACTTCAACTAGCCAATGGAAGAGTTGGTAAATGTCCAAAGATATTCTACTCCCTCGAAAGTAGAATGTGCATTTACTCCCTTGGGTAAACCCCGACCTAGAATTACTTTGGACTCTACCACCTCAACAAATAGATTAAGCTCCATAAAAAAAAAAAATTGCAATTGTACCTTCTATGCACATCAAAAAAATAAGGAAAAATATACAAAGAGACTACCTCAAGCTATCCAATTTAACATCTAATGGGTGGATTTAAAAGTGTCATTGAATAAATAAGGATGCCACAATCATTCTTGTCCCTTAAATTTCAAAATGGGTGGATGTAAAAGTGTCATTGAATAAATACAAAGTTCCAGAAACAAAATTCTCGAACTTCGTGGCTCACCCGTAGCCATCTAATTTGACATCTAATGAGTGGGAGTAGTTCTGTCCTCCTTGTGATAGAGATAAACGATCTCTTTGTAGACAATCCAAAAAAGTAATGTATCGAGATTGAATAGAGACTATCCAATTTTTAAATGATAAGATCTAATTGTTAGATAACTCAAATTTCAAAAACCTTTTGCTGATAATAATTATCTTGTAGTTATAAAGTGGTTCCCAAAATTTCAGATTGAAAAAGTCCTCTCAAGTAAGTGTTCTGACCGGGAGTAGAAAATAAACTATGCTCCGGGGGGAGCATAATATGCATCCTCTTGTAACAAACAAAAAGTACAGCATAGTGGATTATTTTTTTTTCTATTTCGTCCAAATGCCCATGTGGTAGAGCTGCACCACAATTGAGAGTGGAGACAAGCGATGGCCCACTCGACTCTATCCAAATTGATTCATTATTAAAAATCATCAAATCCCTACTCTCTCTCTCTAGTCCATGAGAGTGAAGCCCAAGGTATTAATTTTTTCCTCCTGGAAAATATTATAAAAATAAGGCATGGCATGGGGATTGGAAGTAGGAAACAGTTATGGCAGCCTCATGGCAAAGGCCCTCTATTAGATGAATATGTTCGAATTGGAAGTGGGAAACAGTGGTTCGAATTGGAAGTGGGAAACAGTTATGGCAATGCATAGTGCAAGTGGAAGTGGGAAACAGTGGTTCGAATTGGAAGTGGGAAACAGTTATGGCAATGCATAGTGCAAGTGGAAGTGGGAAACAGTGGTTCGAATTGGAAGTGGGAAACAGTTATGGCAATGCATAGTGCAAGTGGAAGTGGGAAACAGTGGTTCGAATTGGAAGTGGGAAACAGTTATGGCAATGCATAGTGCATGTGGAAGTGGGAAACATTTATCGCAATGCATGGTGGAAGGCCTTATGGCAAAGGCCGCATAGTGGAAGGCCTTAGGGCAACGCATAGTGGAAGGCCTGCCTTATGGCAAAGGCCCTCTATTAGATGATGGCACATGCTTGGAGAGAAAAAGAGAGAAATTCTATTTTGTAAATTATTTCCCCCACAAGGAATGCTCGGAGAGAAAGAGAAAGAAATTCTATTTTGTAAATTATTTCCCCCAAAAGGAATGCTTGAAGAGAAAGAAAGGGAAATTCTATTTTGTAAATTATTTCCCCTACAAGGAATGCTCGGAGAGAAATTTTATTTTGTAAATTATTTACCCCACAAGGATCATTGGTTTTCTTATGAGCTTGGATCGCATTTATTTTTTTCAGGTGAGTCAGTGGGAGAGAGCTTTTACATAATTGAGTTTAAGACATAACATTGCAAATCGTCAAGCGCTAACCAATTAAACTCAGGCTATTTTCTTAAGCTTAAATTGCATTCACGCAATACATAAAGCATTATCATTATTAACACATTTCTCAATGAAGAGAAAACGACGTATGGATCATATTGAGGGATGTCAATTACAAAATAAAACGTATTGTTCCCAAATTATAGGTAGCATCTACCCCATACGAGGTTTTTTTTTTTTTTTTTTCTCAAGTTACCGTGTCCAAGGATTAATTGGTTTTTTTTTTTTTTTTGTAAACGATCAGCGCCCCACAATTGGTTTTTTTTTCGTTTAAACGATCAGAGCCCCATATTTGGTTTTTTTTTGTTTAAACGATCAGAGCCCCACATTTTGTTCCCCTACCTGCAATCTCTGCAAGTTTCTCTCGTTCCTCAAGAGAAAAACCCCTAGAATGGACGCAGTTAGCCCAAGTTAAGCCCAAAGCAGGGCAAACCTTTCTCCCTAGAATTTCGACGCTAAAGCCTTGAGCTTTGAAGCGATCGTAGGGCAAAGCTTTCTCAACGCTAATGCCTAGAGCTTTGAAGCGATCTTAGGGCAAACCTTTCTCCCTTGAATTTCGACGCTAAAGCCTTGAGCTTTGAAGCGATCTTGAAGAAGAGAGAAGACCTTCGAAACAGATCAGCTAGGTGGTTGTCGAACTCAGACCTGAAAAGGGTAGCAACGGAGTCCAATACCACCAGCTTCATAGGCCTTATCAGAGGCTGAGAAATTAGGGTTTCGACTCGAAAGCATGGCAGGTGAAGTTCAGGAGTTGTAAAATTGAGCCATTAGAATCCCCTTTCTTCGCTGCATCGCCATCCTCTGAAGAATCCATAACCAGCTCTCTAAGACCAGTTAATGGCGAATTAGGGTTATTACAAGCGCGAACAGGCTTGCAATGTGGGAGAGAGAGTTAATTCTTCTTTTGGAATGGAGGGAAATGATGCCATTGTTATTTCATGGTAGGCATGATGTCCTGCCATGCTCAAACTTGATCCAGGATTAGGGTTAGAGGAATGGGTTTCAGGGTTTCTTCTCCTTCTTGCTCTAAAGCAAACGTAGACATTGGGTTATCTCATGATTCTGCTTTGTTGTTTTTAAGAGAAAGAGTGTGTTTATGGGTTTAGCTTTCGAAGTTTTAATGGTGAAAGAGAAAAAAAAGGGTAACGTAGGGGAGTTTGGATGTTTAGAGAGTGAGAGAAAGAAGTTGTTAGGTATATCGAAAAACTGACGGTGAACTTCAAACTTAAAAAATTTTAAAAACTTAAAAGAGCTGTTCGGTATTTTAAACATTGGGCAACTTTTTTTCATTTAAACCTAAGAAAAACCACCTGGGTTTACCAGACAATGGGGTAATTTTTCTCCCATTTTGTAATAGACCTCAATATGATCTGTACATAATTTTCTCATAAATAAAATTCAAGTCCATCATTTTCCATAAATCCTGTAACCTAATCCCTAGTCCACAATCCCACATAAAAAGAGATTCAAGCAAGTATATAGAACAGGAATCGTCTTCAACTGGAACATTCCATTACACGCATAACCCTTTTTAGTTATATCAGAGCATCCATTCGACCCACTCCTTCCAAAAACAAGCTTAAACCCCTGGGACGGGCAATCTAGGCTTCATTCTATCTGATAACTCCTTAAAAGGCATGGTAGATGATGATGTTTTCTAGTAGACGATGGCTAGCCAACCACGGAAGTGCAGGATTGTCTTCTCGGAAAGAAAGCCGGTAACAGATGCGTTAGAAAACTGCCACAAGTGATGGAAGGTCTCAAAAAGGACCTCAAATTGCTAGTCATTAGGGTCAATTTTGGAGGATCATCCTGCCGGAAGATCTCAAATAGTGGTGGAGGACCTAACAAATAAAAGACATGAGCATTAGGACAGGTTACAACCCAAAACATGCGAGTGAATGGATAATAAGGGATGTGGTTTAAAGCCTATCATGAAGAATGCAGACTGCCCCCAAAATGGGCTAGGGTTAATCCAAGGAGCTCACAAGATACTTCCCAAAAATCAGGCCATTAACCTATGGGAGGCCATGAACAATAACCTGGGTAGCATGGAAAAATAGGTCAATTTACAAAGAGACCCCCAGAAACCGATACCTAACCGAACCAGAATTTTGAGGGACAATAGCAAAGTCCTCAAAAAGCTTAACATTCCCATATCATTTGGTACCATTTTAAAAAAGAATTTCTTAGTAGCATAATATTCATTTGTTTCCTGAGTACCAGGCATGAAGGCCAAAAGGGCAGCAAAAAATAGCTTGAAATCCCCATTTTGTTTTGGCGATTTCTCCCAAATCCTATAGTGAAACTGGCTGAATTTGGATATGTTGTTCCTTTCTGCGGATCGTCAAAAACTGCAGCCCGTTCAGCCATTGTTGCGGGTCATCAAACACATGCTCCCTTCTTTTGTAACTGCAGCAACGACCTCTTCAAGCTCCACAAAAACCAACTGCCATCTCAGTTGATGCTGCGCTCCTCTTCTCCTCAGCTATCCTAGTCGCCACTATCTTAGTTGCTGCCTTCAGATCTGAGCTCGCTATAGAGAGAGAGAGTCATTGCCCTCTTGATGTCACCTCCCTCTCTCTCTAAAACGGTGCTTTACCAATAGGCCACCTGCCATTGCCCATTGCTTTAGGTTTTTGAGATACTTTGTGACCAGCAAATCTGTAGATCGGCAAGCACGAGAGGATTGGGGCATGCCACTGTCACATTTTTCGTTGCCACATAACCCTTTGTGATCGAGCTTTCCTTTGATGTGGGACTCTTGTTGAGCCAAATCTGAAACTTGCTTCTAAATCTACTTTTGAAAAATGGCTTCTGAAAATGGCCAACCTGCCCTATATGAAAAACTGCCTCTCTTCCTGTTTTTGCCTGTGGATCTTGATCTCAGGGTCCTGATCTATCTGAAATCTCACCCATCCACTCTAAACAATCAATTTAAGGTGCACCTCAAAATTTTCACTAGAAGAGCTTATTTTGATGCCAAATTATCTTCAAATTGATCATCTGGACATCAATATGTTATGGACTTGAGAACGAAATAGATTTCAAGTTTTGCAAATAGTGCATCTTGTAATGCATTTTTGGACCGTTAATTTTCAAGATTTTCAAGTCTCCATAGATCTTGAAATTTTATAATTATAGATGAAAATATGTTTTAAGGCTATCACAAATAATTCAAGTATTGAAACCACATTTCTCGACACTATTTGAAGGTGAGACTTAATTTGACTGTTTAAAGCCTCGGCTCTGTACAAACCATAGCCATCAGTATATCTGAGAAGGGTAGATACAATATCCTATATTTTAGGATAAGTCTGGGTTTAATATAGGTATACGTGATTTATTTATATTATTGTCATCTCTATTTGTCTATATAAGATAAGTTTGTATATTCATATTAATTAATTAATGGACATTGAATCTCTTCAGAGAAATCTTAGACTCTTCTTCATAAGTAGTGTAAAGTAGACCTCAAGTGCCTTTGCACGAGTTGTACATTGTCCACAGGATCTTCTTACTCTTTTGTTCTATGAACACAAAGGAATATGCGTCACTCTCTCATTCGAAAAGGGCCAATGAGACTTAAAAATTGACTTCTCTCTGAAATATGATAAAAATACTTTATAAAATCATAGTGAGTATGTAAATTCTTTTGAAATAAATCAAGGTGTTCTCCAATACAAATATGCTTGCTACTTATTTGACATCCTCAAATTTATGTTACATGCACATATATGTTTTGAGAGAGAGAGAGAGAGAGAGAGAAATTACATATAGTGCACAGCTGAAACCAATCCTTATTTGTCAAACACATAAATAATGCAAATAGGGTAACCTTTAACCTTTGTGCAGTTGCAGTAAAATTCCAGCTTTGAATTTATTGGGACATAAGAAAGAAGGTAATAGTGACATTAGAGATACTGCTTGAGGTAATCTCTCATGCGGATGTAATTGATATCTGGATACAATTGAGATGCCTCCACGCCTTCCTCTCCAATCTCAAAATTAGTCAAACAACCTTCGCATAGAACATGGTAGAAATGCCCCATGCCTACTTGTTGTGCAAGTTCCTCACCTGCATGCATGCATTAAACACTTGAAATCAAACAATCTCTCTCTCTCTCTCTAAAAATAAATTTTATAATCATTCTCAACAGGATTTTTGGGCATTTACTTCCATTTGTTAGAGTTGAGGAATGATTGACATGAGTGTTGCTAGCTGACAGCTGACCACTATTGTAATGTAGCATACATTGTAATATGCTGATTCTATCATACTTATCATATGCTATTTTAAAAACCGGCAAACCAGCTCAGAATCCAGTCAAGACCCCCAAGATTCGGTTTCACAAGTTTTTTTTTTTTTTTTAAACACGAAAAAAACCCGGAGATCGAGCAACTAGTATGAAACCTACAATGTTATCTCCACCGTCCAACTAAGCTCGGTAATTTCAAGCAGACATGAGGGCTTGCCCATATAGAAACCACGTCCTCTGTAGAGTAATTAACATAAAGGACCTAGTTTCTATATGGCCAAGCCTGTATATGTAGAAATGCGGGCCTATTAATAAATTTATTTTTGTGATGGATTTTTGGATTTAATTTTTAAGGACATGTAATCTCTAACATGAAGATCATGAATATGAAAAAATATGCAAATTTTAAAATATTAGAAATAATAATTCTAGTATCAAAGCATTTGGACCGTTAGTTTCCATTGTTTTTAGATGAAACACCTACTTGCATCCATCTTTAAGATGGATGCTTTACACTTTTTGGATGGCATGTGTAGTCATACTGTCCAGCCCACAAAAAAGCAATTTTCCAATACAAAAATATCTTTTGGTTCTCTTTATATATATATATATTGCCAAAATACCCCTTTATTCGGTATTCTAAGTATTTGATTATATGTTTGCAAAAGTTAATATCTTTAGTACTCACAGTACGAAACTAGCTTAGAAATTAACCTAAAAAATAAGGGAAAGTATATAATGAGACTATTTACCTTTGGTACAAAATGGTCGCAATTAATCTTAACCATGACCATTGGATGGTTGCATTTATTTTATTGACCAAGCTCAAAGTACAAAAGAAATTATCTCAAACTTTGTGACACATCCAAACTATCAGATTTCACATTGAATGGTTATAAGTAAATGTGACATCCTATACCAAAGGTAAATGGTCTCATTGTATACAATCCCTAAAAATAAATTACATACTCAGAGTACCGAAAAATGTATATTTGCAAAATCAAACATCTTTATACTCAAAGTACCAAACTAGGTTAAAAACTAAGCCCAAAAACAAATTCGGTACTCAAGAGTATGGAAGTGGGTTAAAAATTAAGCCTAAAAAAACTGTAAGGAAGAAGTTTATATAGAGCCGAGGCTATAAACAATCAAATTAGAGCGCATCTCAAAAATTTCACTAGAAGAGAGGTTGTTTTGATGCCCAAATATCCTCAAACTGGTCATCTTGACATCAAGATGCATGGAAATGAAAAAAAAAAAGATTTGAAGTTTCGAAAATAATGCATATTGTAATGCAGTTTTGGATCACCAATTTTCAAGGTTTTGAAGTTTACGTAGATCTGCTCGATATACACTATTTTTTAAGCTTTAAATTCTATAATTATATTTTAAGGCTATCACAAAGATTTTCAGTATTGAAACCATATTTCTCGACACTATTTGAAGGTGCACTCTACTTTGATTGTTTAGAGCCACGGCTCTATACAAACTGCACCCTTATATCATTCGTAAAAATTATCCATAGAAGTCAACGATATTTCTCAACTATAAGGCAGTGCGACTTCACCTGTGAAGAATAACATCATCTATAAACCATGTTTAACTCTTGCCATTTTCTAACAATTGCCCTTGTTATTTTCTAAACCTATTAATTGTGGTTGTGGTTTGCATAAGGTTGAAACCCTAAACAATCAAAATAAAGAGTACATCCAAACTTTATCGGAAGATTCAATTTTGGTGTAGAAAATTCTTAGAAAGACATGAGAGTCCATGTATCTCTAATTGTAAAATTTTAAATTTTAAAAATAATTCAAATCAAGTAGATCTCTACCACAAGAAAATTTTGATGTCGAGATGATCAATTAGATGGTAACCCACATCAAAAAATAGCCTTTTCGATTGATTTTTAAAGTGTACCTTACTTCTACAGTATAAGGTATCAATCTTAAATAAACTTTTCTATTAATTGTTCTTTTTACAAAACCTTGAGTGGACACACATAAACACAAAGAGGCATACCTTTCATGGAGTCTAGAAACTCTTGCTCAGGCACCTGTATCTTTTCAAGGGTTTTACCAATGAGGCTCTCCCATATCTCCACCAACTCCCTTTGAGAGAGGATGTTTTCTTGGGGTCTCAAATAAACAGTCTTGTTTAGAGTTCGAGGTTCGTCTATCGCTTTTATAGTGTAAGCAGCAACATCATCTTCGTCTACAAATATAGCTGTTTACTCCATACACGATTAGTCCTCTACTTGGAAAATAAATTTGGAAACTGATCGTAATTCTCAAGTTATATAATCAACAGTATGCGTAATGTACATGTGCATGTAACACCCTTAATCCAAGAATGGAGAACAATGAACGTTAGTTAGGCATCAAGAATTGTAGATTGTTGATGTGTGCGAATGCTAGACTTGAAACAACCAAAGATTTTTTTTTTTTTTTTCTTTTGGGATTGTATACAATAAGACTATTCACTTTTGATACAAAGAGATCACAATCACTTGTTGTTATTAGATATAAAATTTGATGAATTGAAATGTGTTACAATATTTAAAAATTTTGTTTTTGTATGTTATATTTAATTAATTACATGTCTCTAACCACTCAATTTTACATCTAATGATCAATTATGATTGTGACTTCCTTCTATCAAAAGAGATGATCTCATTATATAAATTTCGTTTTAAATAATACACAAAGTATTAATCTTTTCTAACATCCCAAAAGTCCTTAATAGCCTCTCTCTCTCTCTCTTTGGAGTGAGTGTGTGTTCATCTCTCTCTCTCTTGGAGTGAGTGTGTCTTCATCTCTGTCTTATCATTCCAATTGGAGGGAGTTCTGCTATTTTCTTATTTATGCCTATGGAGAAAACGGTACCTTTGGTGTTTCCATCTCCTAAAATGATGACCCGCTCTCGAGAAGGCGTGATCCGGCCCACCTGGCACAAGCCCGCCCCAAGGTATCCGGAAAAACAATTGGCAGAAACGTAGGTGTGGGGAATCCCGGCCTCCTCTATCGCCTTTCGGACCACCATCTTCTCATCAAAGGTGATCCGACCCGGCGCAAGTGCATGAGCCATGCGTGCCGGGTCCATGCCGAACTCCGATGGCAGGAACCTCTGCAAAGCTCGGGCTTAGTTTGTTGTTCAAGAACTGGCCAAAATTCCATTTTCTTTGCAGGAAAAATCTCATAGCGAATACAAAAATGATAAGTTCTATTGACATTCCAAAGTGTTCTCTTCATGCCCTACAAATGAGTGAGTTCCGGTTAGTTTTGGAGGTGCATCATAGTCATGGTCTAGATAAATATGAAGTCCTCGACATAAAGAACACTTTCCACTGCCATCCTTCTAACAGTTTATTAGGACACGTTTATCTCGTTAGCTTAGGACAATATTGTTCATATATTCAGGGTGTACGAATAAAATCTCTACAAATTTATTTTGACTTCTGGCAAGAGCGAGAAGCAAACACTCCGTAGTAATGCTCTCTATTGTGAGAGATTTACTTCTCTTTCATCCCATTTAGCTCTACCCTCTAGGGGTGACAATGGACCAGACCCGACCCCGGATCCACCGGGTATAGCCGACACGGGTCCGGTAATGGGTCCAACACTTGGACCCGGTGGTTTGGGTCCTGGTCCGGTTGGACCTGACCCGCGCTAGATCCGTACCCGTAAACTGTTAGAGTTAAAATACTTCAAACCCTATACGTATTGGTGTATTAGGATAGTATACAATAAGAACTCGTAGTCATCTTTAGCTATTAAACGACAAATCAGATGACTTGAAATCTAATAGTGGATGATTATGACCTTGTTACCAGTAATGTGCGTATATGATAGTAAAAAATTGGAAAAAAAAACAAGAAAAAAAAAGTTCATAGTGATGATGGCAATGGATCTAACCCAAGACCCGACAGGTACGGGATATGGGTCCAACTTTTGGACCCAACGGGTTGTGTCTGGGTCCAAAAGTTGGACACAAATATTATTCAAGTTTGGGTCCGGGTCCAGCAGGACCCGACCTATTTTCATCCGTACTACCCCCAATCCCTGATTAGGGTCGACAACAGCTAGGTGACCAGGCCAGGAAAATGTAGGGCATGAGCAATAAAATGTGGTTCAAGAGTTAGGCCCGGGCCAACTATGGCATAGCCAATCGGGCAAAAGGCCAAGGCCACAACAAGGCTGCCTCAAGTTGGCCCAGCCCGACCTTCTTTTTGTCATATTCTTTCATTTCTTTATTAAAGTTTACGAGGCACTCCCATAGCCCGGCCAGGCATAGCCATTGTTGAGTGTGTGTGACCATTAAGGGTTGTATTAGTGCTTGTAATTAAACATTTGATATAGTGGAACTTGAACTCAGTAGAAGTATAGTCATGTGTGGATCATACTAAGCAAATGATGTTTGCTGATACTGGACTGAGATTGATATTTTAGGCCAGTTGGTTGGAAAAACCGTATGTTATCTGAGTACAGAGATTAAACCGATAAGGGTTATAATGGATCATTCCTTGATGATGTTGGAGTATGCCCAGATGAGTCCGTCGAATGACAGGGTGACCCTTGTGTGTGATGAAGGCCTTCAAAGACGGGGGTCAAAGCTTCTTCAACGTACCATCATACGGCATGCACATATGATAGTTCTATCGGAAAAGTGAATCACCTTTCGGGGTGAAGCTTGTGCATGTGCAATAGATTATCCCTATGCACCAAAAAGTTGTAGGCGCATCAGGTCTAGGTGATCTTGGAACATCTCTATGGGAGAACCTGAAATTCACAGACTGTGATTATGACCCCTTGCGCATGGGCTGACTTTAGTGATAGAGCCCCTGCATAGACTGTGGCTCATGGGAGACACTAAGTTAGTTTGAGAAAGCAAGTATGGACCGTAGTTCCAATGTAGAAGGTGTGCATTCATTTTTCATAAAAAAAATATTTAATTATATTTTTTTTGTTTTTTTTAGAATTGTTATTTGAATTTTTCTGAATGTCTGGATATTTTATTTATAAAATTTGGATTTATAAAAATAGAGATATTAAATTTACAATATTTTAATTATTCATATTGGATTTTATAAATTTTTAAAAATCATAATTTATTTTAATATTGCATGGGAAGCTCAATAATATATACGAGCCCACCGTGGTATTTGGCAGGGCCCATGGAAGCCACCACAGAGTGGCATGCCCCACTCCTTGCACTTTTTATTTTATTGGATCAAGCTAGAAGGCTTGAGGGAAAAGATTTGATGTTTTTGAAAGCCTTTGTTTGGAGGAAGCTTTGAAATCAAATTTGGAAAGTGTGAATATCCTTGTGTATGAAAATAAGAAAGCACAATATTATTATTAATATTTTATATTTAAATTAATTGATGGAAAATAGTTTAGAAAATAGGGGATAAAAGTTCTAGCACCTTCCATATGAACTTAATGGCTAATCTATGTAATGGATGGCTCATATCTCTCAACCCACAAGTCACCCAAAGTCAATGGTGCATATTCAATCTCATAAAAGATGCAAACCATAAAAAACCTTAAACCCCTCGAAGCACTACAAGAAGGGGTGCCCCTCTCCTATATTTTTCACAGCTAATCTCTTCTCTCTCTCTTTCATAAAGATAATAGAGGGGCACGCCCCCAGCCATAGAGTCTCTCTTTCTCTTCTCCCTTAGGGGCATGCCCCACATAAAAGGTTTCTCTCTAGTTCATGAAGGGGGCACGCCCCAACCATTGAGATACTCTCTCTCTTCTTCCATAAACGGCACACCCCACCTACTTTGGTTGTCTCTCTCTTCTCACATCTCTCATGGCCTAATAGGTAAGGCTTGTAGTATGAGATGCTCTCTCTCTCTATTAGGTTATCAAGAGGTAAGCTTTTAGTTTGAGATTTGATCTTTGAATTCATATTCCATTGGAGGGTTTGGCCTATTTGATTTACCGTGATTGAGATTGAAGGTTGATCATTGATCTCGTGCTATTGAAGGTGGTGACTCGGTGTGGGGTGTAATAGGCCCTGTTGAGGAAATCTCCGATACTTTTTTTTTTGTTTCTTGCCATATTTGTTTATTATGTCTTTTATTATTCCCAAGCATAGTATTGTGTTTTTCTTTGATTAATAAAGAAAAGTTTTTAGTGGCATCAAGGTTTAGATCTTAGATTTGTTTTTCTTATTTTCTTTTGAAGTAAATTTATTGTAATGGATTACTTGTGAGTGGTCTAAGCCGAGAAGAAAAAAAAAAATGACAAAAAAAAAAAAAAATCATACTCTCCAACTAAGATCAAGTCCAACTTTCAACCGCTAGCCCTAATTCCGATTCTATGGACGCTCGACGAAGGAAAAAGAAAATAATTTCGTCCTAATTTACCATACCATTTTCCTGAAGTTGGAGATGCCTCCTTTCTTTTCTAAATTTCCTTCACCCAGTGTTTCACAGATAGGATAATAAAGAGCAAAGTAGAAAAGCAAATGGTCGCTTTCTATACTTTTTCATTTTATTTTTGTTTAGTATTTTAGTCGTAACTTTCAAGCGAGTTCACTATTGCCGTGGTTTTTGAATCATTAAAAAGCCTACGAAGTCCTCTAAATCTGAATCTTAGGATGGGTTTTAGGTTCGAATGTACTTGTATCATCAAAGTTTTTTTTCAATTAATTGGGATCAGCCACACGAATCTTGATTCACATATACATGTATAAGAGAAAAAAATCAAAAAATAACAACTTATATTTAAAATAAAATGACAATTAATCAATATAACTTACTACTTGTGTAATGGGTGACAGCTGCAA
This sequence comes from Amborella trichopoda, assembly GCF_054954075.1. Taxonomy (NCBI): domain Eukaryota; kingdom Viridiplantae; phylum Streptophyta; class Magnoliopsida; order Amborellales; family Amborellaceae; genus Amborella; species Amborella trichopoda. The sequence goes on along the minus strand of NC_142338.1, from coordinate 46,479,991 downwards.
GCTATCTCAAAAGTGAAATATCTGTAGAGCTAAACATTTCTACAATTGTATATCGTTTTATATTCATATATTCTATGTGTACTTGTAATCCCCTATGTATCACCAAATGTTTCTTGATATTTTTCTGGCACACCTTCCCTTTGCTTACCATAAACATTTATGTCTCTCCCCAATCGTTTCTATGCACTTTATCGGTGTGTTTCCTCAAGTTCAGTGTCTTATCGTTTATATGTATAAAAAAAATTTTATGGAAGTATTTTCACATGAAAAGACTCTTTTATGTAACTAGGTATGGGAGCTTATTCACACCAATTGGCTGCCAATTGGTGTGAAAAACTACGTTGGAATCAATTGGTGCGATAAAAATCTCCATACCTCATAATCATACACGGATTTTTTTGTGTGGAAATACTTTTGCGAAAAAAATTTCACAAGTACCAAACATTCCCTTTAACTTTTTTCAGCTGCATTTTTTGCTTCCATTTCTTACTTTGTTTCTCATATTCATTTCTCAACCTGTGACCAATTTTTTCTTTTTATTTTTTTCTTTTTTTTAGTGGTAGGGTGGTTTAGTATTATAATCCTCAACAAAGAGGCCTTCTCTCGTACCCAATATTTTGTGCATGGTTGTGTATCGTTCATGCATATTATGGAGCAGCTTAATCGATATGAAAAGAGATGGTAGTTCGGTGATAAAAACTGTACTAAATCTGGTAAAGAAGTTCAAAGATCTTAACTTAATACTGTGCTATGGAAAGCTGAAGGAATCTAAAGGTCATGATTTCTTGCTCTCTCGAAGTCTGGATCGAGGTGACAGTGAGACAAGAACAGTGGGAAACTGTTTCAAAATAGGGATCTAAACGAGGATTCAGATTGAAACTGGTGGGTGGGCGATCTAGGAAAAGTTTATGTAAGGTTGCAACCTTAAAATATAGAACTACGGATGCACCTCAAAAATCCATCGAAAAAGGTTGTTTTAATGTTGAAACACTTTGTGATTGATCATCTCGACATCGAGATGTATGACTATGAAAAATAAAAAGATTTGGAGCCTCAAAAATAGTGCATCTTACAACATATTATCTACACCGTCCATTTTCAAATTTTCTATATGTTTATAGATCTACTTGATTTTAACCATTTTTAAAATTTAAAATATTATAATTAGGTATAAAAATAGATTTTGAGATAATCCTACAACTATTTTACTTCAAAATTATATATTATGATAAAATTTGAAGGTGCACCTTAGTTGGATTGTTTAAAGTTGCAACCTTATGGAAACCACACCCTTCAAAAATTCTCTCTCTATCAAGTGATTTTTTGAAGTGTTTCAAAAACTATCTCTCAAGAATTGCCCGACATGTGACCTACAATTCCAAGTTGAAAACCCCATGACTGCCTGAGTATCCCAGTTTTCCAATTCTTTTCTCCAAATTTTGTGAAATATAGCCGAGTCCGACTCGGTCCGGATATTTCATCAAAATTAGGATCGTTTAGTCATTTCAGAATTATGAGGGATTTATTGTAAATTTCCAGCATCATCTCCTTGCTTTTTGTACAAGCACCTGTTTTGATCACGCATCATGAAATTGAAAACGTTGATGTCTGAACGCAAGCATTGAAAAAGTAGTCCTGTTTTTTGAAAGGGCGTCTACCATAAAAAGCGCAGTAAAATTCATATATATATTCAGGTTTTTATAGATCAAAATTTCGATATTCCAATCTTTGCACTTCGTGTGAATCAATACCTCCAATCTTTCTGAATGGGTTCTGAAATACTCTGAATTGAACCCCCTAAACTAGATTTCAGTTCAGTTTAGATCTAGTTGAACCGAGCTCTTAAAATTTTCAACAAAAAGTGTTATGGTACTCAATATCTTATATATCCAAGTATTTGACTGGTTTTCCGTGGGAAGTAATCCTATAATTCAATAGAAAACTAAAAACTAGGCTCAAGAACAAATCTCTAACCAAGATCAAGCTTGGGCTTTGAAGAAATAGCAAGTTTGGAACGTCGGTCAAACCCTAGTTCGTAGATCACAGTATAAAAAATCCAATATTTATTTATTTTTTCTCTCGTATATGATCTTTTCAGTAGCTAGAGAATGCAAATACGATCCGAAACCATGAATTTCAAACCAAATGGGGGCTTAATTGAGGGGAAAATGTGAAAAAGGGGGGTTGGTTTGGTTTTCACGCCCTTTATAATTGTAATTTTTAGCTTGACAATTTTGATGAGTCTATCTAAAACTCTCCTGGACAAGCAAGGGGAATCCTACCAAGCACGAGTAACTCGGACGAGTCTGAATCTGAGAGTTTTCTAACATTGATCCTAATGCATTTTAGGTTTACTAAAAAAGATAAAAATCTATTTTCAAAAAGCAAAATCATTAAATTTGGGGATTAGCATGTGGGTTTCCAATGAAATCGGTATTATTCAAAATAAAAGAGACTACTTATAAGAGGGAGTGCCATATTTTTTTAGTAAAATTTCCTATCATACAAATCCAATCAAATTACAAAAGAAAATATTTGTTATAGGAAAGATAGATTAGGAGGCAGGTTACTTTGAACTACCACGAATATGAGGTTGGTTACTTTGAACTACCTCTTTCTAGTGCCCCCCAATAAGCACCCAACCCTAAAGTCTCTCTCCATAGGGCTCTACTCTAGTTGATGTTGTGTTATGTTAAGGCAATTAAAAAGATTATAATAAAGTATCTCTCTATGGGGTTCTACTCTTGTTGATGTAGCCTTTAGGACCTTTAAAGCCATAAAACAAGATTTGGAATCCCTCAATTGTAGTGAATGTTCACCTTAAATCTCAAATTGCACAAATTCGAAGGCTAATCTCATAAAACTCAGCCTTCCACTGGCTTGAAGTCACATTCCAGTCAAATTGAGGACCAAACCAAAGATGTGGTGACTGAAACTGAGCTCTCTCAGTTAGCCATGGCCCAAAGTCTCCCTTAACCTTTGTTCTTCAAAAACTCCTGCAAAGTTATGCAAGATCGCCAAAATGATGCTCAATGAACTTCTGGCTGACTACGAACGAACCTAGTTCATAGTCCAATGGCTACCTCCCAAGTTAAAAAGTTAAAAAAAATAAAACAAAGCTTCTAAGCCTTAGCATACAGACAATTCTGAGGTCAGAGATGGAGTCTCAAGCAAGTGGAAACGGCCAGGAGACGATTGCCATTCGTAATGTAAATCGGCTTTGGAGTGAATGCTGGACTTACACCAGGACTCTGGTCTACAACACAGAAAGCAGTATTGGTTTTGGAAGGCAAATAAAACTAATTCTGAATCGTTTTGAAATCAATTGAATATCTCCCTTACCTTCACTTTGGCTTAAAAATCAACCAAAATTATCATTTGATCCATGTAACCAAGAAAATATGGTTATTCACACGTTTCACTATCAAAATCAAGTGATGGAAGGTCAATGATGAAGACACTAAGGACTAGTGTTTGAAAAATCGCCGCGTCACCATGGACTCGATCGATTCGACACGGGAATTACCCCGTATTGATTCTAAGAAAAAACTGGAAACCGCACGTGTTTAGAAATAACTCGGGCGATTCTGACATCGCGAAACGGTTGATGCTGTCAGACCATGGGCGGTACAATTGTCACACGAATTTCACACACGTGCAATGTTTGTAACACGAGTTCTCGTACACGTGTCATTAATAACACAGGTTTCGCAACAGGCATGCACAGGCACGCCACGTGGGAAGCCACGACTACTTTTCCACGTGAGCGAAATTTCACGCTACCAATTTGTTATTTATGGAACCCAATCGTCTTTAAAATCTTCGATATGGGATATTAATTTACGCACTACGCAGGCTTGACAATGTTATATAATATATATTTTTATTATTACCAGCAAATAGAATGGCGGTCGGGTGGTCTAGGTGGTTATCGCTTCTATCCCTCTCTCAATGGTTCCAAGTTCGAAGGCCCCGGGCAGCAGCCCACCATCTAGTTTTATTTTTTTTATGTTCAAAAAAACAAAAAACGTTAAAAAAAAATTTATATTGACAAAAAAAATAAAAGTTACATTGACAAAAAGAGTTTAATCAAAAAATAAATAAGAGTTACATTGACAAAAAAAAAATAGGAAGAAGTTATTTGGACAAAAAAAAAAAGTTATCTTGACAAAAAAAATAAAAGTTATGACAAAAAATAAATAAAAGTTACATTGACAAAAAAATAAAAGTTACCTTAAGAAAAAAATTAATTTTTTCTTGAAAAAAATAAAAGTTACCTTAACAGAAAAATAAAATTTATCTTGATAAAAAAAAGGTTACCTGGGTAGCACCGTCTTCTTATTTTTCTTGTAAAAAATTAAAAAAAAAGGTAATAAAATAAGTATTTATTGTCAAAAAATAAATAAAAAATAATACAACAAGTATCATGCTTTTTAAGCGTGCATTTGAGCTGCGTTTATTCTAGAAACCTTAAAAATTTTGATTTTGAATCCTAAAAAATTAGATTTTTGAAAATCAGTACGCATTCTAATAATTTTTACATTAATAAACAAATTTTATATTTTATTTATTAATTTATTTACAATATAAATTATGTAATTTGCTTTTGTTTTTTACAGTTGTGAATATTATATTTTAAATTAGATGATATTATAATATATTTTGGATTTGTTATTATTTGTATAATAAAATAATTATAAAATGTAAACCAACAATTTCAATTTTAGTATATAAGATTATAGTTAGTTAGGTTGTAATAATTTTGGATTAATGTTAGTTAAGTTGTAATAATTTGTTTTTTTTTTTTTAGTCGATTAGGGTTTCTTTTCAATTCGAAATTTTGATGGCCATTTTTTAATCGATTTTATTCATTCTTTATTGTAGTTTATGTATGATTATATATTTCATACATGATAATTCTAAGATTTTTCTCTTGTGTGATATAAATTTAATTGTTAACATAAATTTATACAGGGAAAGAACGTCTCAATATTCACATATTGATGAAAAAAATGAAAGTTAATAATGTAGTACCCCCATTTCTTATTGGATTCCTAAAAAACAACATTTATAATGAATTTTAATAATTTTTTTAGATTTATTTAAAGGTTTAATCCAACCAATTCGGCCGATTCCTGATCCAAATCACTGATTCATCGATTCGAATGGGTTTTTGGAATGCCCGATCTGGGGCACCGATCCATTTTTTAAACCACTGGACCATGAACTTCTATGATCAAATAGATCAAATATTCTCTCCTAAATATGTCATAGATGTGCATATTAATTTCAAGGCCCCTAGATAACTGAAATTTCCTTGTGAAAAAGTCATCATTTTAACGCATTTCCCAGGAAATGAATTTCTCATGTAAAATAACAAACCTACTCTAGAAAATGTTTATAGTAACCAGAAATACCCTCAACCACCATTGCTCCAAGAAACTTGTACCAAATCCTATAGATGAAGCAAAATCAAAACAAAAATCCCAACTCTCAAATCCTAGGAATCAAGCATGTTCAAAGGCAAAAGATCTTCACCTTGAAAGCAACTCCAGAAGCTAAAATCAAAAGACAAAATAGTATATGAATCTAAATGACCAAATTGTGATGCACTCTACTTACCTTAACATGGCCAGCTTCTTTAATGGCCTCAACCAGCTTAAGCTGGAGAAGAATTTGGTGGCTTCGAATGTGAGCTCCAGAAATGGCTGATATGACCACATCCGCGAGTTTCACAGCCTCGACGAGGCTTTGGTGGTCACTGAATGAGGCCTCAACAAGGTGAGCTCCTTGTTTCTTGAAAGATAAAAGCATTTGGAGCTTGTCGATGTCTAGCCCTATTTCTGCCCTCTGAAGAACGTAGGTGGGGTGCCCGGCTTCGAGGCTCGCCTTCACAATTCTCCGGCCAATGTACCCTGTGCCACCCACCACCAACACTCTACTTTTTTCCATTTCCATCTCTCTCTCTCTCTCTCTCTCTCTCTCTCTCTCTCTCTCTCTCTCTCTCTCTCTCTCTCTCTCTCTCTCTCTCTCTCTCTCTCTCTCTCTCTCTCTCTCTCTCTCTCTCTCTCTCTCTCTCTCTCTCTCTCTCTCTCTCTCTCTCTCTCTCTCTCTCTCTCTCTCTCTCTCTCTCTCTCTCTGGCAATGGAGGAAACCACCTCTGGTATTTATAGGAAGTGGGAGCATTTTTTTAAGTTTTGAGGTGACTTGAGGCCTTTTGATAAATGGGAAATCTTTTGAGACATCTTTAGCATTTTTAAACAGGTTTATGAGTAGATGGACAAAGTTTCTATGAGTCCTAGGACTCATATAGATATGCGGCCTTTTTTATGATCAAAGATAGATTTTGACCTTATTTTAATGTATATATATATATATATGGTTTTGGTAGTCTACACCATTTGGTGGTGTAGACCTGCTCAATATTTGTTTACACTAAAATACTCTTGAATTGTAATACAAAATTTTTCAAGTAGGGGATTTTTTGTCATTTAAAAAGGTAAAATGGATATTTTTATAATAAAATAATGGCATTCTATTAATAGTTAAAAACAATTAATGTATCTTGTGGGTGATGTCACACACTATATCATGATGCCATTGTCCACTATTGTTAATAAATGATTTTGTTTCTATTAAGAATTTCTAATTTACCCTTAACTAATTACTTAAAATATCCCTAAACAAAAAGTTACTATACTATAGGATAAGGGTATTTAAATGTCTAAAAAAGTCGAGCACTTTAAGGGTCTACACCACAAGTGGTGTAGCCTAACAAAACCCATATATATATATATATATATATATATAAGGTTGCAACCTTATAATGTAGATCTACTGATGCACCTCAAAAATCCATCGGAAAATGTAGTTTTAATGTTGAAAAACCCTTTAGTTGATCATCTGACATCGAGATGTATGACCATAAAAAATAAAAAAATTTTAAGTCTCAGAAATAGTGCATTTTACAACATATTATCTACACCGTCCATTTTCAAGATTTTCATATGTTTATATATCTACTTGATTTTAAGCACTTTTTAAATTTAAAATTTTATAATTAGATATAAAAATAGATTTTGAGATAATCCTAAGCATATTTTACATCAAAATTATATACTATGATAAAATTTGAAGACGCACCTTACCTCTATAGCTATGGATGCATCCATATGCCAAATGCATCCATATATATAACCTCTAACATGGAGACCATTAATAAGTAGAAAAAAATATTTAAAAACTAAAAAATGATAATTTTAACTGAAAAAATGATAATTTTTTGAAAAAAAATTTTGAACTGTTAGATTTTAATTTTTTAGGAGATATGTGATACCTTGGGGATGCAAATATAGAAATGCTTCTCTGACAGACTACTTTACCAAGGGAATGAGGCCATGAAAGAGTTAGTTGAGACCATTAAAGTCCAAGAATTAGGTGCGAAGTCTTTGCCCCATTGAAACCCAAATTGTCGTCTACCCCACAGATCTGTGTCGGATCATCGGATTGGCGGTCTGAATTGGTGATTGAGCAAAATATTTAAAGCTAAAAAATAAATAAAGGTATGTGCTGGGGATTTACCAGGAAACTAAAAATACAAAACCTTGAAAAAAAAAAAATATAATAATAATGAAAGGAGAGTTATTGGGGTGACTGTGCCAGAACATATATCTCTCATGAACCGGTTCGATCCAGACCGATTCCCGATCTGGATCAATAGTTCCCAATTTGAATCATTATGCTTTAAAATATGAAAAATTGTTTTATGAATCAATGAGCGCAACAGCCCGCTAACTTACAAACGTCCATCCTAAAGATGGACGTTATTTAAAGCATATTGTCTATAAATAAAATATGGACAGTGCACAAAAAATATTAAAAAATTTTATTTTTTATGTTAAAAATTTATTTTTATTTTCATATTTATGATCATCCTGGCCTAGATAATGAACCGACAAACAAAAATTAAAAAAAACAAATCATCTACAATGAATTTTAGTGGGGGCCGCATATATACATATGAGTCAGCCGACTAATAGAAACCCATCCTTAAAATATTGATCTAAATTATGGAGATCTACTTAGTAATGCACAAAAACAATTTAAATATTGATCTAAATTATGGGGATCTACTAGAGTATTATTAAAAAAAAATTAAGAAAAAAAGGAATTTTCATTTATCAAATCATTTATCACATTGGCAAAATCAGAAAAAGTGTTCCACGTTACGTTTCATGAATCATGATTATTGCTGATTCTCTTTTACAATATTTTTTATTATCCAAGAAAGAAATCCTTCAAAGACATGTCCACCTGTGAATAGATGTGAAGCAAAAAACGATAGTTTCGAAATTTCTCCTCTTTAGACACATTAATTTTTGAAGTCATTCCCTCACATTTGAACCTTCTCTTTAAGCAACATTAGTTGTTTCCACCTAAACTTGAATAGTAGGTGCTGCATGTTACGACCTCGCAGTAGTTATCAATTACTAAAGAAAAATGGTTTGATAGAGATGCAGCTTTACCAAAATAAGCAAAGCCTCACCTTGAATCTCATTTAAAATTGCAATTTCAGTATTGAAAAATCTTTACATCTTTACACCGATCATTTTGACTTGAATATTATGGCTGTGAAAAAAATTAAGATTTCAAGCTCTAAAAATAGTGTATATTACAACAAATTATGTAGACTGTTCATTTCACCCTAAAAATAAGTGTTCATAAATCCATAAGATCTGTACCATTTTTTGAGTTTCAAACTTCATTGTCGGTGTTGGAATTTAAAGCCATCATGGAGATTTCCGTTGATGAAAATGCTTTACAAATAAGGATTTGAAGTGAGGCTCAGTTTTGCTTTCATAAAGCCTAGGCCTTATAGAAACCTCATCAATGTATTTTGTTCTCATAAAGCGTGAGCCTTACAAAAACCTCATCCATTACTAAAATATCCTCAACTTCTTCCTGTGAATAGATGTGAAGCAAAAAACGATAGTTTCGAAATTTCTCCTCTTTAGACGCATTAATTTTTGAAGTCATTCCCTCACATTTGAACCTTCTCTTTAAGCAACATTAGTTGTTTCCACCTAAACTTGAATAGTAGGTGCTGCATGTTACGACCTCGCAGTAGTTATCAATTACTAAAGAAAAATGGTTTGATAGAGATGCAGCTTTACCAAAATAAGCAAAGCCTCACCTTGAATCTCATTTAAAATTGCATTTTCAGTATTGAAAAATCTTTACATCTTTACACCGATCATCTTGACTTGAATATTATGGCTGTGAAAAAAATTAAGATTTCAAGCTCTAAAAAGTGTATATTACAACAAATTATGTAGACAAAATACTCCCTAGGGAGTAGAATATCTTTTGTGCCCCGACCTTTTGGTGAGAATGGAGTCAGAGACCTCACCGTAAGGCTTGACAATACTACCGCCAGAGCCCGAAGCCATTCTGATATGTCTAAATGATAAGTTTCTTGCCTCATTTTGACTAAGGAGAATAGTTAAGATTATCATGATCATAATTAGTGGTAGAAAGAACAGCAGTTTCGATTAGTCAATAACTTCCGCATTCTACAAGCATAGTGGGTGACTGGTGAGTTATGCAACGACTGCCCTAGCTTTGGCTTGTTCAAACTTTGGCTGCTTTCAATGATAACATCTCTCTCTCACATGCATATACACATTCTTTCTCTCAGATACACCCTCCTCTCTCTCTCGGACATGCCTCTAGACATTCTCTGTCTCAGTGACATGTACCTCCCACCATCTCTTTCTCTTTTTGAGAAACAGTAACAGTTTTATTACATCATCCTTTGCAAATTACATCATTATAAATGCTAATTGGTCAATATAAGAATAATACAATTTTCATTTAAATCTGAAAAAACTAAAATATTAAAATTAAAAAACTAAAAACTTACACAAACATTAAAGCCTCAGCAGTTACTTCTATTTTTGCTAAAGCATCCACTTCCATATTTCTTTCTCTATATACATGAACAAATGAACTTTCCATATTCTTACACCAATCTAACAATTCCGACAATAACTCATTAAAAAACCATGGTAATGCAGGCTCTTTTTTTATTTATCTATTTTATTACATTCAATGAATCTCCTTCCACCACTAGCATATTAAAACCTTTCGCCAACTTTACACCTTGTGAAGTTACCCCACTAGACCATTTGCAACACTACCCCACTAGACCATGGTATTTTGTCAACACTACCCCATGACAATTCTGAATGATACCTTTTTATCCCTATTGGTCCTGGGTTCTCCAAAGAACTACCATTGAAATTTAAATTAATTCATCATTTTGCTAGTACTTCCCAAACCCCTACCCTTATATCATTTACCGATCTTTCAACAAGTAACACATTCAGATTGTACATCAAATCCATCCGAGAAACCCCCACCACTCCTCTTTAATTGATAACCATTCAGTAGCTGTAAGTCTTATTTTTTTACACACATCTAAATTTGTCTTTGTTGGATATGGTAATATCCACAATTACCCACATAAGGAAATCTCACATTATGTGGGATTGGGATTGATATTGATAAGTTTCTTAAAAGAAATGGAAATCCAAAAAGATTAGGACTATGGGATATATCTCTTGGCTCTTGAGATATATATAACACTTATAAGAAGTTTTCTATTTAGTGTGGACTTCTAATCTTATATATATAAGATAAAAGATAAAAGACTATGTGTGCTCTGTTTGGGTCGTCATATGGAAAAGGTTGTTTCCTCTAAAGAGAGAGAGAGAGAGAGGTAAGGGCCTCATGTGCATGAGAACCAAGGTCTCCCTTTAGAGAGAGAGCTTTCTATAGAGAGAAACACCATGATGAGCCTCTTGTAGATTGAGAGGCTGATTTCTTTTAGAGAAGCGGTTCTCAATAAGATTTTGGGTAGTTTCTCCTTGTAGTGAGAGAAAATCTCGATTGCTCTCAAGGGTATCTTCCTGGACAACGGTTTAGCTGTGGAATAGATATGGGTCTCTTCCTAGATAGTGGTTTAGCTGTAGAATTGAGTTGAGAGATCGGTAGATCGTACCAATAGAGAGAATGGATTTAAAATGACTTGCTCGATCAGGTTTAGTCGAGGGTTGAAAAGATAACTCTATGTCCCAAAATCTTGGATGTAACTTTCATTGATATAATGGATTTCAGTTTGTCGTGTCTGTGGATGTAACCCTCTTCGTGTGAACCATGTAAATCTTTATGTTCTTTTGGCATTTGTGTTTCATATTTTATTTCTTGTATTATGACTCGTGCTCTCTCCTACTTTGTTTCTAGCTGTATAATACACGATCTTGGTAGGATCCAACTTTTAGGATTCTTGTTTCCGCATCTAAGAGGTTTCTTAAATCCTAACAGTCTTAACAATGTCTTCAAAACATCTTTTATTCATCTCCTTCCATCACTCCCTCCATCACTCCCATAATACATGGTTTTAACTGCCTTCCAAATTATCCTCCCTTTTTTTCCCAACACTATTTACCTTCCAATGACCAATTATCCTCTCTCTTGTATAGGAATATCAACTTGCATGCCCAACCAGCCCAAACACCAATTCCATATCATCCTTGCAAAACAACACTTGAGGTATAAAGGGTCCATTGTTTCTTCATCACTTTTACACATCATACAAAAATTCGTTAAAATTTTACTTATTTTTCTCTGACATTTACAGTAAACAATTTCTTTAACTTTAAAAGCCACATAAAAGCTCTCACCTTCATGGGAATAAGCCATTTCCAAATCTTCGCCCCATCTACATCTCTCCGTCTGTGATGATTTTTATCCCAAACCGCATTGAAAACCCAGTGCTCAACCACCTCATTAACTATCTTCCTCTTAGATGTAACTGTGGCAAACAAATGAGAAACTTGAATCTTAAACCCCCAATCCAATTTCCCTGCCAGAATCGAACTTTCTGCCCATTATCCACAACCACCCTCATATACCTTAAAAGAAATCTCTAAGAAAGGCAATCCCTTTCCAAATTAGAGAAACGCCTTTCTTTTTTGCACCTTTTACAACAATACCATGCTTTTTGTCTTCCCCATATTTCTCCCTTAAGATATATATCTAGAATTGATCCTTCTCCACCTTTTACAACAATACCATGCTTTTTATCTTCCCCATATTTCTCCCTTAAGATATATATCTAGAATTGATCCTTCTCCTTAATGCATCGCCACCACCATTTTGTCAATAATGTACTATTCATTAATGTCAGTCTTTTAATCCCCATACCTCCGTTGTAAATAGGAGTACATACTTTATCCCATCTCAACAAATTAAATGGTTTCTACCATCACTTTCTACCCACAAGAACCTTAACATATGGCCTTCTAACCTTCTCACTACATTGCTCGCTCGGCAATTTAAAAAGGGACATATAGTAGAATGGGAGATTTGTTGGAGCTGCCTTAATTAACGTCAGTTGAGCACCCAATAACAACAATTTATATTTTCATGAATCCAGTTTTTATTGGATTCTTTGGATAACATGGGCCCTGCTATCAAGGCGCATATCCTCTCTCTCTCTCTCTTTAAGAGACACACATACACATCCCTACTATGGAAGCTAACATGCTTATCCCATGGGCCCTACTATCAAGTGAAAATGATAATGGGCTGACAAAGATGACCCAAAGTGGACTACCTTAGCAATATATGTTGTTTGGAAAAGACCTAGAAGTTATTTCAAAACGACATTCTTTCAAATTATTGTTTCCAAATTTGAAACAATAATAGAATTATTGTAAATAGAAGTAGTGGGTTTTAGTATCAAGTTGAAAAATGGAAGAGCGCAAGTCACGTTTAGATATAAAATGCGTTTTTTTATTTGTATTATGAGAACCAATGGGAGATAAAGCTCATGTAGAGCATACAAAAGCATACAATACTCATGTACGTGTGTGGCAGTTACGGTTAAAACGCATCAACCTTCACTTAAAATAACTTAGGTTGGAGATCAATTGCCAAAATTGAAAGAGTGCTTTCTCTCTCTATAAATTACTGTTCTAATACACTTGTTGGTACAAATTTTTTGGTAAAAAGTAAAAACAGCAAGAAAAATCATCTTTTGCATACTTTTTTTTTTTAGGTAAATTTTTTTTTGCATACTTTTTCTCTGTAAGATAAAGCCTACTCGTGGAAAATTCTCTCTAAGAGAGGCTACTCGTGGATAACTTAGATGCACTTTGATTAAAGTTCAAAGAGAAAAATATGGAAAAGTTATTTATGTCAGTGGGTGCAAGAACCTGACTCACCAATGTCTATCTTTAAGATGGACATTGTAAAAACCCCATGGCCTAAATTTCGTATTCATGATCTTAACCTAAATCACGCATCTTTAAAATTTTGGATTAAAAATTTAATCTTAAGATAGGTTCAAGTCGGGGGGCCGCATGTGTACAGCTGAGTCGGCTAACTCATAAAAACCCCATCTATATATATATATAGATAAGCACACTTATTTTTATGGACAAATATTGTCTTGACAAAATGATAACTCGTGCCTAGAAATAAAAAGATACTATAATAAAGGAGAGATATTCCTACTTAGATTTTAAGTAGGAAATTAGATTTTCAAACACATGCTGTTTATACTTTTATTTGAATATAAACTCGATTTTTTTATAGGAAACTTCTTTTGTAATAAGAACTAAGGCTCTGATTTGGTTTCGAAAGTTTTTTCTCATATTTATAAAGAAAAAGGTGTTTTCAAGGTTTGTTGTTTCCTCTCATGAGTTAGACTGTTGTATTATTATTACATAAATAGTTCTTAGTGCACACTAGGATTGTTAGCCTTTCGTTGCATGATTTTAGTCGGTGTTTTAAAATCCAGATCAGTGGGTTGGATCGTCCACCTCACATGTGTGCCGGATCGGATCGGATCAATCTAAATTACTGATAAATAAAATATTAAAAAATATGGCGGGACGAGGAGGGGGAAGGGGGTGGATTTACAAAGGAACTTAAGAAAATATTAAGTAAGTTTGAATAAATAAATAAATAAATAAATATATATATATATATATATATATATATATAACCTTAAAATGCCTATAGGTGAAATGCTACAGTATTTCGCAGCCACTATAGACTTGCTATGTCCATGACGGTTTATGGAACTGACCCGCAACGGACAGCGCTGTCCGTTACTATTCCACATGAATTTTTTTACCGCCACAGATCTAGTATGTTCGTGACGGTACTGCCACTGACATGCTAGGTTTGTGGCGGTCGAAAGACACAGATGAGCTTATAAGCGGAAACACTGTTCATTTTTTCCCATAAACGTTGCATAGATGAAACTGGGCTCTAAGGGGAACCAAGCCAATAGCAATACCTTCCTAAAACTGATTCGGTCAACGTTGATTTCCGATCTAGGGAGGCAATTTCTAATCCAGATTGGTAGGTTTTACAAAATTAAATTTTAGTCATAATTTCTTGATATTGTCCACATTTTCAGTAATAAACAAGGCAAAAAAAACCTTAAACCTTTTAAACACTTTAAAAGAAACAAAGTATCACTTAGGACTTCGTGAGATACGTGACTATGTGTGCTCCTTATAATATAAGGTATACGGGAAAGTACAAAATGAGAACATTTACCTTTAGTACAAGTAGTCGCATTGACTATTGGATGTGAAATTGGGTGGTTGCAATCATTCCATTGACCAAGCGCAAACTTCAAAAGAAATTTTTTCGAACTTTATAACACATCCAAACTATCAAATTTCACATCGAATGGTTGTAAGTAATTGTAACTACCTTATATCAAAAGTAAATGGTGTCATTATATACAACATCATATTACAAATACAAATATCGATAATAGATATAAAATATATCTATTATCTATATAATTTAGTATGTAAAATTAAATTTTTTTATATTTTGAGAAATTACGCCTATGCATGGCTCTGCACTAGAATAAAATATAAATATAAAATTTTCAATAGAATAGATACAAGATAAACTCAAGACTCCATTAAACCTCATTTATTTGGAATTGTATTATATAAAAAAACTTCTTTTTCCATTATAAATTTCTAAAAAGTGAAATTTTGCAATTAAAAATTGTAAAAACATTAAGACGATATCACATTTATTAATTTTAAAAAATTAGCAATTTTAAGGTGCGACTCAAGGCTAGGTGGTCCGGGTGGCAGGGTGTCATAATGTAACATCTTGAATTTCATTCCTACCACTACCTGGTTACCTCGTCCCCTCTAACTACTCATTCCATATTAATATTAACACTATTGCACTACATCGTAACAAAACTCTGAAGTTAAGCTTGCTTGGGCAAGAGTATAGGAGCGGTACCTTGTTAGGAAGTCTTTGTGTTGCACCCCTTTTAAGCCTTGACTAGTTAACAATTACATTAGCAATGCTACTTCTCAAGTACAATTCCTACGGCTAAATTATCTAAAAGAATAAGAAATATTATATGCATGGTTTCCACATATTTATGTTAGTAATATATTTATGTAATTATATATAAAAGATATTTATAGAATGGATTGTATACTATGAGACCGGTTACTTTTGGTCTTGCATTGCTTCCCATGCTTCATAGCCCCCCTCTTCTTAAGGTAAAGGGCTATGCATGGTGGGGTAGAAGCATCCCATCTGCAATCTTTTTGGCATGACCAAGAAGTCTTATGCCTTTCGAGTTATTTATAGAAAAGATTGTAGACTATGAGATTATTTACTTTTGGTGCAAGGAGGTCACAATTACTTTTAAGCATTGGATATGAAATTCAATGGATGAAAGTGTATTAGAACATTTGAAAATTTTTATGTTGAACTTTGTGCCTAAATAACGAAACATCATCAACCAAATGATTTTAAATCAAACAGTTACTAATGATTGTGAGCTCCTTATATCAAAAATAAATAGTTTTATTGTATGTATTTTGCATTTTTTTTATAGAATAGGCTCTAAACAGAATGTGACGGTGCCACAACACAACATCTAGAGTTCACAAGAAAAACCATCCTCCTTGTATCAAAAATAAATAGTTTTATTTTATGTATTTTCTTTATAGAATGGGCTCTAAACAAAGTGATTAGGATATGACGGCGCCACAACAAAACGTCCAGAGTTCACAAGAAAAAACGGTCTTTGGAGTATTCATTTTTAAGTATACCTAACCTCAACCTGGTCTTCAAGGTGGCTTGCACCACCACATAGGTCCATAACGTCGTTGAATATTACAAAAATAGGCTTAACGGCCCGTAACATTTAACGACTTTAAGCCTAGACCCTTTTTTATGTTGTCCTCAAAGCAAAGCAAGTTATTATGTACAAATATTCAACCAACTTTGGGGCTTGTTTAGTCCCGCGGACCACCCCGAATACAAGGTAGTTGAATATTACATTAGATATTCTTTTTGATATAATTGGGCTCCTATGATCTTATAGGTATCGGATCGATTCATTTTACTTTTTAATTTCAAATGTAATTCGATATTGGAGATATTGGCCTGCCATAGAAACAGCAAAAAGAGAAAACTAGAATTAAAAAAACTCATGATGCATAGGACCTTGGCTTAAAATGTCTGAAATTTTGGACCAAAACATAATTCAGGTAATTATCACCGCTTTGTACATAATTATCCTTAATCTTATTCCTAACCGAAATCCAATATCCCTCAGGATTCTCAAATAACATTATCAATACATGGACTCTTTTTCTAATAGGATAAGACATACCTCTTTTATTTTCAACATAGCAATTAAACTAATAGAAACATAAAGCTAAAAGTTCATGGTGATAATATATGTATAGGTCATAAATGACATCGATTGGGTGACAAACCAAAATGTCCACAATGTGGAAAATTCAGATTTAAGGCAGAAGGCCTTAGTGGAGTTTATCTACCCAAATCCTAGCAAATGGGAGGGTTGGTAAATGTCCAAAATTGGATTTATACTAAGCCAAAAGATTTCTACTCCCTCGAGACTAGAATGTGTGTTTACTCCCTTGGGTAAACCCCGACCTAAATTACTTTTTAAGGACTCTACCTCCTCAACAAATAGATTGACCCTAGAAATAAATAAATAAATAAATCCTAATTGTATCATCTATGCACATAAAAAAAATAATGTTTTGAGATTAACTAGAGATCATCCAATTTTTAGATGATAAGATCTAAGTGTTAGAAAACTGAAATTTTGAAAAATAAAAAATAATCATCTAATATTCTCAAAATTTCGGATCGCAAAAGTCCTCCCAAATACGCCTTCTTACAGAGACCACAAAGTAAACTATGCTCCAGAGGAGCCTAATATGCATCCTCTTATAATAAACAAAAAGTATAGCATAGGGGATTTTTATATATATATATTTCTTCCAAATGGCCAAAGCAATTGAGAGTGGAGACAAGCGATGGCCCTCTTGATTCTATCCAAATTGATTCATTATTTAAAATCATCAAATCCCAACTCTCTCTCTCTCTCTAGGGTCCATGACATTGAAGCTCAAGGTATAATTTTTTCCCTTTTGAAAAGTATTATTAAAAAAAAAAAGACATAGCATGGGGAATGGAAGTGGGAAACAGTTATGGCCATTACTAAGCACTGCATAGTGGAAGGCCTCATGGCAAGGCCCTCTGTTACATGAACAGGTTTGAATGATGGCACACGCTTTCTGTCTCATTGCTTGGCAGGCTTTGGTGTTGAGAGATAAACAGAGAGTTAAATTCCTTTTTTTCTAAATTATTTCAAAAGAAGTGGCACCCACTGGGGTGTGTTTGAGTGGTAGAAGAGGTTATGCGGCTTCCTCTCTAACAACTCTAGAATTCTACCAGTTTAAGAAATAAAAAAGAGAAATTATCCTATAGGACTTTTTCTCACCTATGTGTGTAGGACCCCAAAATATTGCTATTAAATTTGACATGGATCTATAGAAAAGTTAACTCCCACCCCAAAATATTGCTATTAAATTTAACATGGATCTATAGAAAAGTTAACTCCCACACCCACGTGATAACTTTTATAGAGATCCGTGCCAACTTTTATGGTGATCCTTTGGGGTCCTACACACATAGGTGGGAGAGGATCCTATAGGATCATTACTCAATAAAAAAATATGTAACGAAATTATTTACCTTCAGTACAAAGATGTCACAATTAATCTTAATCATTAGATGTGCAATTAGGTATTTGCATTTATTTTATTAACTAGGCTCAAAGTTCAAAAAAAAATATTTTTGAACTTTGTGACACCTAAATTACCAAGTTTCACACCAAACGTTTTTTAACTTTATGACACAGCGAAACTACCAAATTTCACATTGGATGGTTGTAGTACTTGTGACCTTGTATTAGAGGTAAATAGTTGCATTACATATTATCCCAAATGAGATAGCATGAAAACGCAAGTCTAAATTTCAATGTAATTTAAGATGTAGCTCTAAAATACAACAAAGTACTTTTTAATTAATAAAGATAAAATGTTATACCTTCTAAGGGGTTGTTTGGATACCTGGAAATATATTGTCTTGTGAAATATTTTATTGGTGTAATACATTACATGCAAATGGATTGTTACTGTTTGGGTAGTATTTAGATGCAACCTGAGAAATAAATTGCCCTTGGTTGATACAGTTTAATATGGAATTGTCTACATTGCACTTTAAATTTTCTCTTAAATTGTTTTTACCAGACATAGAAATTTAATATGGAATTATCTCGAAACAGACCATTTACCTTTTTTACTCACAATCATTCATGTCCTTTAAATTTCAAAATGGGTGGTTGTATTAATGTCATTCAATAAATACAAAATTTCAAAAAAAAAATCACTTTATGAAACGATAAAATATTTAAAAAATTAGATTGAGATATTGAAAGAGGCAAATGTGTAAGTAATTTATCACTTCTTTATTTATATCTTAACCCTAATCCCAAAAAATCCTTTTTTTTTCCAAAAAATAATCATTATAATTTAAATAAAATATAATTTATCATTTTTTTTTGTCTTGATCTAAACCCTAATCCCAAAAAAATCTTTTTTTTTTTTCAAAGATTTAGTAATCATTATAATTTACCCTCGTCAGCTAGCTTGTAGAGAGAGAGCAGACAAGGGAGGCTCAAAGAGGGAGGGACGCTCGAAAAGGGACAGTGAAGAGAGAGAGCACAAACAAGAGAGAGCACAGGCAAGGGAGGCTCGAAGAGGAGGGAGGCTCAAAAAGGAATAGAAAAGAGAGAGAGAGCACAGACAAGGGAGGCTCGAAAAGGGATAGAGAAGAGAAGCTAAGTAAACATGACTAAAGAGGAGAGAGAGTAGATTCGAGCAAAATGATGGGAAGAGAGAAATTGATACCATGATTTAGAAATAAACTTGAATATGGAAAATGGGAGCTTGAGAGAGAGGGAAGTGGTAGGCTTACCAGGTTGAGAGGGAAAATGGGAGCATGAGAGGGAGAAGAGTATAGAGAGGGACAATGGCTTTTTTAGACATCCGCAGTAGATTACATGTGAGGCCCGTAAAAGATTTCCCAACCCTCCCGGCGTGTAATAGATTTCACCATATTTTGAGAAATATTGTGTAATCTATTTTCATTGATAAATGTACCAAAGCAGTATAAATGACACATTTATTAGTAATCTATTTCTCTGTAATATATTTTCAGGTACGGCCCCTAATAATCAAACATTTTTGTGGAAAAATTTTATATAAGGTTGCAATCTTAAAATGTAGATTTAAGGTGCACTTCAAAAATACATCAAAAAATGGTTGTTTTGATGTTAGAAAACCCACTATTGAATTATCACGACACCATGATGTATCAATATAGAAAGAAGAAAAATTTGAGTTCCAAAAAAAGTGGATCTTATAATTATGGTGATCGTCTCTTTTGACATTCTTGCTTTGAAATCATTCATATTGATCTCTGGGAGACTTTTTGATGCTGTATTCATCTGCTTCATGATATTATATTAGTATTGCTGATTATTCATTCGCTTTCTAAGAAAATATTTTTTTAAATCTAATTCTAAAGTCCTTCAATTTTTCAGTCTTCCAGAAAATATTATCAACGACATATTAAATTTTTTTGTAGTGATAATAGAGATGAATTTTCATCTCATACTTTCTAATCTGTTTGTAATGCTCATGGTAACAAACAACAGTTTTTTTGTTCACTTACACCTGTCCAAAATGGTAGAGTGAAAACACAGTCAGGGATTGGGGTTGTCTTTAACATTTCATTGTGAGGTGTCAATGTATTTAGGAATGAAGCATTTCATATAGCTATATTTGTTATTCGGTTACCAACTTCTACCAAGGTGTCATATCAAATACTCAATAGAGAAGTGCCAAATTATTCAATTTTGTGTGATTTTGTTTGTATGTATCATGTGCATATAGACAAATCCTCTCAAGAGGCCTAAAAATGTGTGTTTGTTGGGTATAGTGTCGAATTTAAAGGATATATATGCTAATCTAATATCATTTGAAAAGAATATGTTTTCTGTCAAATATATAATTCTCATTATATAACTTTTGAGGGGAATAATACTACAAAGGTGAAAGGAAAATTTGCAAAAGAGATAACGCACAACCTATGTCATTCCTCATCAGATCATCTATAGAGAACATGCCATGTTTTAGCTCTCAAAACATTCACGGTGGTTCTCACTTATTGGTGGGGCACGGTCACTAATCAGGTACCTAGTGGTATTGAAGACCATAGTACCTCCACAAACAGTACTCTAACCACTCCAACCCTTGATAATCAGCCACATTACTCCTCTCGAGGTTTTTCAACTTTTTATTTATTGTAGTTCAAACATGTGATAACCCATTAGGGAAATTGATGCATAAAAGAAAAGTGGGAAATTAAATTCATCATTTTTGGGAAGTTCAAAAAAGTAAAATCAACAATAATAGAGAAAGAACATTGTTGTAAATCAAGCTACAAGAAGAAAAACTATCTTCTTTCATAAAATAAAATTCATTCCAAATGACATAAGTCTCCTAAAATGTAATATTCAACCTTTTATAAGTCTATGAAATCCTAAAATTAACTTGATATCCAATTAAATATTTAAAACTCTAAAATACCTTTAAATAATACCAAAATTTTATAAATACCCCTATAACAATATGCATGAACGTTACTTGTAAACAGTAAATAAAAAAAAATATATAAAAAAAAAAACTAGAATCTCTAAAAAACTTAAAAGACCCTAAAAATAAATCCTAAAACTAAAATTAAAATATACATATCATAAAATTAAAATTAAAATAATTTTGTCATGCAACAAGAATGGAGATTTTCCAGCTGTGGCCAAAAAATTGAATTCTCTATCTTTTGGAGTCGAAATTTCATCTGAAACCTCAAGAAATAAAATTTTTCCAAAAGGTTCTGGCAAAAACCCAGATTTCCCATAACTTTCCAGTAAATGCCCTTGCCTTTGTGAAGAGCTTGAGGAGAGAGTTTTCGGACTCGATTGAAAGTTACCACCTGAAAGTGCGAGAAACCTGTCTCCCTTCACCCCCTCTCTCTCTCCATCTCCCCTCGCATGTTCTCTCTCTATCTTGGGCCAAAAAAATCAAAAATTCTACATATACTTTAGAGAAGTGACAAATGCATTGACCTTGTTTTTATGCACGAAAATTTCACATAACATTTGCTCTTTACTGATAAAAATTAGTGTGCATCTTAAGTTCTTCCTACAAATTTATCATCGAGATATATATGATGATCTTAGTTAACAAGTCAAGAAATAATATATCGTTAACAAAAAATCGGTATTAAATCAGTTTTGGTCTCAAAAGTCGAAGGCAAAGAGTAGGGTGAGAAATACAGATGGTAAAAAATTAATTAAGTGGAAATATTGTGAATATTTTGGATTTGACTCAAAAAGAAAGTGTGAAAAACCAGACAAGATAGAAATTCCATGAAATATAGATATAATTTGCAATAGCAATCAATGATAACTAATGCATCCTTGAAAATTATATTAAATTGAAACAAAATTAATTGCAAAAGCGGCAAACCTAAAAATTATATAGTATGGTAGAACCATTAAAATTACAAAGAACATTAAGAGCTTGACCCATGCGCCTTTGACATTTACTTCATTTATAGCCCTCCACCCCTCTCTTTATTTTTTTTGAAATATGTTTATTGTCTTGGGAATATGTATGGCGAGTATTTTTCTTGGAAAACATATTTGTACGGGAAACTAGTTGATAAAATGTTTTGTTCAATTTCTTTGGTTAAGTTTAAAAAGTTTCAAAGATAAGGAAGTCTAAAAAATTATTGAGACATCATAAAAATTTTCAGTCAACCCCAATACTCCTAAGAAGTATAGGATCCCATTAATCAGAAAATATATTTAAGAGCAAAGTAAAAATAATATTCTTATCATATACAAATCATCTCATTTTATTAGTTAACTCAAAATTTCATTATTTAAGTCCATCTATCAAACCTAATGCTCCTGCAAATAAGGGATATATTATAAATATCTTTAAACAATGTAAAAAGATAACATTTATCACAAGCAAACTAACCAAAAAGTAAGTAATCTACAATTCCCCCATATTGTTTCAAGTTTCTACTTGAAAAGGTGTAATGACATGGAATTTTATTTTCAAATGCGGAGTAATTGTGGAGAGTATTCAACCCTTGGTTTTACAAAAGTAAATCGGATGTATTTAGGAAACCAATCTGTCACCATAGAATCAAAGTCAACTGAAGATAAGGAGTTTTCTTATTTGGAATTTTGCATTAGCTTGAAAGTAGGAAGGCCAAATTATCAGAATTGTTTTTTAATAACCAATAAATATGTGTTTTAAAAGGACTTACCAAAAATACATTTTCAAGATGTTTTCAAAAAATTGAAGTTTAAAATTTTTTTTAAAGAAAACAGAGGTTTTTTTTTTTACAAAAAAAAAAGTCCGTGTTTTTAGGGGCCACTTGCCAACTATTATCATGCTTATATAAATGCAAAAGAAAAATAAAATTTATTTCACCAAAGGTCTTTTCATCATTAAGGGGCCGTTTGAGTAGCTAGAAATCTATTACGTGACAATAGATTACAAGTAAATATTACATTTTCCACTGTTTGGGTACACTTAATGCTAAAAAAATAGAAATAGATTACACAATATTTCTCCAAAAATCAAGAAATCTATTACGCGTGGTGATGGGTAAAAAACTTATTACAAGCGTGACGTGTAATTTTGAGAAATCTTTCGCGTGCATTTTTGTCTAGTCTATCCCTGATTAAAAAATTCTTCTAAGTCTCTTTTTATAATAATTAGGTGATCCCTTTCTTTTTAAGTTCGTCCCCTTATCTGAAGGCATCAGCTGTCATATAAAAATAAAAATAATAAAAATATAAATTAGTAATCAATGATAAATTACACAAGACAATCATACTAAAAAATTTCACATAACATAATGTGATCCCTCCTTTTTTAAGCTTGTCCCTGAAGCCATCAATGTCATATAAAAACAAAAATAGTAAAAATAAAATCAATAATCAATGATAAATTACACAATACAATCATAATAAAAAAGTTTACACAATATAATCCTCATAAGAGATTACTAAAATCTCAATTGAAATAACATACCTCTTTAGTCTCTTCCAATACCTCAAAAATTTATACTGCAATTAGCAAACCTTCTAGTTTACTAATCAAACTTCTTCCTATTTTTTAACTTGTACCCTACAGATTTTGAATTTAGTATCATAAATTTATTGTTTATTTGAAATGATGAAAGACTTCTATAAAAAATAAATAAAAATAAGACTTATCACAATAAAATCATGTTATTCCAATTATATTGTTCCAATGACTTATCATGTTGAAACCAATGTCATGTTAGAAAACATGTGATTGCATATAAGTACCAAAGGCACTTAAAATAAGTAGGAAATAGTATCATGACTGTAAAATAGTACAAGTTATTATTAAAAAATCTTTTTGGAATTGTGATAATGTTATTATTAAAAATCTTTCTGGAATGGTGTGATGATGATTTTAATTTAGTATTTTAGTGGAATTTTATGACAAAAAAGAAGGAAATGATAATTCTGCACTTTAGGGGAATTTTGTGACAAAAAGGAAAGAAATGTTAGTTTATAGGCACGTGCTGGTCAAATGTTGGTAATGCAGTTTTTATATTTCTTCCAGACATAACCAAAGAATAACAATCTATTTCCCATGTTACATCTAAATACTACTCAAACAGTAACAATCCATTTACAAATAATGTCTTACGCAGGAATGTATTACGCCAATAATATATTTCACAGACAATATATTTCCAGTTATCCAAACGGCCTATAAGGGAAGTAGAATAGATGTTTTTCTAAGAATTAAGTGAAATTCTATTAGTGGTCAAGAAGTAATTAATGTCCGACGTGGATGATGTCATTATCTACTATATCTAATAAATGTTCTTTTATCTATCATGAATTTCTACTTTACCTTTAATTAATTACATAAAATGCCCTTAAACAAAAAGTCACCATATTATGTGGTAAGGGTATTAAATATTATTAAGTATATTATTGGAGCCGATAGCAACAACCATTTCATTGGACATGCGTATTTTTTCTTTCCAATAGATTTACATGTTTTATTAATTGAAATTTTTGATGTAGTGAGTAGTAGATTAGGGTTGTTCACCATTTAAGAAATCTTATTTAAGCTGTTCATACCATCCATACATAGTGTCTTGATCTAAATTTCAATTGTTCCATGTTTCGACAGTAGCATATTGTTCCGTAGGACTAAGGTCCAAAATATAGAATAAACGAGCGAATATAGGTCCAATTGATCTGAATTCATAATAATGAAAATAGGGAGGAGATGGAAGAGAAGATACATACGATTCAAGTGCCGATCTTGATAAATAAATAAACAAATAAACACTTCTTAAATTTGATCAAATACAAAAAAATAAATCAATCAATGGGAAGTTGCACGAAAATGGAGCTATGGATTCTAGCACCTTTCGTCTCTTAGAGTCAATGTCGACCCAACAAAATGCTTTCGCCTTTGGTGTTCTTTCCAATGTTTACACATTTTATCGCTCCATCAGAAACTCTTTCTGCCCCTACTATACTCCAGCTTTGTAGTTTCCACCGCCTGTCCAAGGTTGAGCCTTGGGATTTGACGTCAGACTTGAAAAGCCATTTATAGACGCTTTACGCCCGATCATTCCGAACAACACTTGCATCCTTTGTCTTACCGCAGCTACTAGCACAAAGTTAGCTGATGCTTATTCCTTAGATATAATCATTGCTTCTTCTTTGGAAAAAGAAGTTCACAACCCGTGGAACTTCTACCTTCACACAAGATTGATTGTTAGGCTTTCGCCCATTGTGGAAAATTCCTCCCTGCTGCTTCCTGTAGGACCATAGACCGTGCCTTAGCCCTATTAGTTCAATCCCCCATATGTACATGACGAACTTGCAAAGTTTTGGACCAAAAGGAAAGGGAGGACTTTGTAGTGCACTTCTATATTTTAAGGGTATCACAAAGATATCTAATTTTGAAACCATGGTTTTTTTACACTATTTGAAGGTTGATATCTAATTTTGAAACCATGGTTTTTTTACACTATTTGAAGGTTGGCTCTAATTTGTTTGTTTAAGCCTAAGCTCTATACAAACTGCACCCTGTAAAAAGTTAATATAGAGCCCAAGCTCTAAACCAGCGTTTTAAAAAACGCCGAGTCGAACCGGACTCGCCCGGTTCGACTCGGAAATAGTGAAAAAGGAACCGGATCGCCCAAAAATCGGAAATCGTCCGGTTCTAGAGAGATCCGGACGATTCTGTACAGTGAATCGCCGATTCACTGTACGGAATCGGCGAGTCCGAACAGTGAATAGGCGATTCCGTACGGAATTTTTTTTTTTTTTTTTTTTTTTTGGTAATCCATGATAGATTTTTTTTGTAATCCATGATCGAATTTTTTGGTTTTTTGTAACCCATAATAGAATTTTTTGTAATCCATGATCGAAATGTTTGTTTTCTTTTCTTGTAATCCATGATCGATTTTTTTGTTTTTTTTTTTTTTTTTGTAACCCATGATAGAATTTTTTGTAATCCATGATCGAATGCTTTGTAATATATGATCGAAATGTTTGTTTTTTTTTTGTAATCCATGATTGAAATGTTTGTTTGTTTTTTTTTAATCCATGATTGAATTTTTTGTTTTTTGCTTTTTTTGTAACCCATGATAGAGTTTTTTGTAATCCATGATTGAATTTTTTGTAATCCATGATCGAACTATTTTTTTCTTTTTTTGTAATCCACGATTGAATTTTTTGTTTTTTTTGTTTGTTTTTTTTTGTAATCCATGATCGAATTTTATGTAATCCATGATCGAATTTTATGTAATCCATGATCGAATTTTATGTAATCCATGATTGAATTTTTTGAAAATTTGTGATTTTTTTTGTTTAATCTATGATCGAATTTTTTTTTGTAATCCATGATAGAATTTTTTGAAAATTTGTGATTTTTTTTTTAATCCATGATAGATTTTTTTGAAAATTTGTTTTTTTTTTTTTTTAATCCATATTATTCAAAGAGAAAACGAGAGAGATGATGATTCTGAGGCCACCCTATCCCAGCCATATTATTCACATATCGAGTCCCAACAGCAACAGTGTAGGGATGAGCACGAAATACTGTAAATTAAATGCTGAATGCCGGTTCATGTAGGGAAAGAACATATCAATATTCGCATATTCATTCAAAAACATGAAAATTCTTAATGGAGTACCCTCATTTTTTATTGAATTCCTAAAAACCAATATTTATAATGAATTTTAATAATTTTTTCGGATTTTTTTGAAGCTTTATTCTGACCGATTCACCCGATTCGGATCCGGATCGCCGATTCACCGATCCGGATCGGTTTTTGAAAAGCCCGATCCGGGTCACCGATCCGATTTTTAAACCATTGCTCTAAACAATTAAATTAGAGCCTACATCAAAATTTTTATTAGAAAAGGTTATTTTGATGCCCACATATCCTTAAATTGATCATCTCAACATCAAGATACATGGACATGAAAAAAAAATGGATTTCAAATTTTGAAAATAATGCATCTTAATTTTCAAGATTTCCAAGTTTTCATAGATCAGGTTGATCTACACTATTTTTAAAGCTTTAAATTTTCTAATTAAATATGAAAATATATTTTAATGGTATCACAAAGATTTCCAATATTGAAACCATGTTTTTTGACACTATTTGAAGCCAAGCCTCGGCTCTATACAAACTGCACCCTTACTATTATTGTTGTTGTTGATGTTGTTATTATTTTATTAGTAATAGTGAGAACAATTCCGCAATTTTGGGTTCGTCCATTTTTGGACAAGTTTTTATACAAAAATTACCTCAAAAACCTGCCTACCATCGGAAAACATAAACAAAAAAAATGCTCCGCCTCAATTTTGAATATAACTAGTGAAACACCTACCCGGTCCACACAAAATGGGGACATACTGATTACCTTGTCGACACATTACATTACCATACTGATGCCCAACCAACAGCCCACAGAGAGACATATCTTGGCAGAGAGAAAAAGCATGTTATGTGTGAGGAATGCTAGCGAGGCTCAACAATACGTGGAGCACCAACTTTCAACTGCATGGAGCTGAACTCCAAAGCCAAAATTGGCTTAGACAGTAATAGCAATGAGATTTTCCGATTATGTTCATCACTATCGGAGGAATTCTCCACATTCAAGATTTCAACAGCACCCATCTCACCCGATGACGATTGATCATGGCTGGGAGTAGGAGGTTTGGATATTTTAGCAGGTGGTACCGGTCGAATTCTGCACAAAATATACAAAGATACAGCTATTTAGCAAATAAAATTCATGACATGCAAATGTACGTTTGCAATGCAATACTGCTTTCATGGTTCATTTGACCACCAACAGTTTTGGGCAGATTATCTAAGAAAGCCAGACACTGAATGTACTCCCAATGACATACAGTAGAAATAATATGCTTGTGGAAAAAGTTATTTACATGTCATAGAATAACTGTGATGGTTCATTGGAAAAAGTTATTTACATGTCATAGTTAAAGTTTCATCGTCTTTCTTTTTCAAAAAATAAATAAATATGGAACATGCCATTGCTAATTAGAGATTATGGAGATGAATGTTACGGAACTCGCCTTGGCCAAGGTGCTGGGCCCTTGGTACCTTGGCCAAGCCGAGTGACTACTGCAAGTCCGAGTTACTTACGCAAGTCAAGTACATGGCCAAACTCCCTAGAAAAAATATTAAAAAAAATGGAAAATAGAAAAAATTAGTAAAAGGAAAATAAAATAAAAAAAACCTCTAGAAAATCCACATAATTTTAAAATTTGTATAGAAAAAATCGATCTGAAAAAAAAATGATTTATAGTTGGGGACACTTGAAAAATCTTAAAAAAAAAAAAAGGAAAATATAAAAATAGCGATTAATGCAAAAACTACTTGCCAATCTTTGCCAAAAATATCAAATTGCACATAAAAAAATTAAACAATATACATAAAAAATTTTAAAAATATTCCCTTTTTTTAGATTTTTTAATAAATTTCTTTATGTACCCTGAGTTGTACAGACAAGTAACTCGGCCTCGCCACTAACGTGAGGCTGAGTTATTCGCCCTAGTCCGAGTGGACTCGGGTTAGTCTTGTAACATTGATGAAGATGTATAGATAGATCTTTTAACTTCTTAAGAGGTCATTAGAGAGGAGGAATATTTAATGCTGTAGATGCTTAAAAAAATCTCACATATGGTTATCACGATTAAATTTCTCAAGCGTTATAATGCATCATTTGAAGTTGCTGCATAAAGTCGATTACCAGGTTAAATCCAAGATTGGATACCATTATAGGTTTCAGAACACCATACGTATACATGCTTTAAAATAAAAAAATAGAGTCATTCTAGAATCTTAGTCATGTTTAAATTAATGAATGGAAAAAATAAGTGAGATATTAGCATGAAGATATTAAGTTTCCTATCTTGTGGATTACGAGATATTGAAGTTTCCTATTTTGTGGAATTAAAGTTGTAATGAGATTTGTTTCTTAAAAGACAAGAATTATAACTCTATAAATCTCTGACAAACCAGAGTAATCTCTATGATATGATAAACTGGTCGACCCTCTATGGACGTAGGCACCGTTGTCAAACTACACATATATCTTGTCGATTCTCTCTCTCTTTCATCCCTATTTAATTTATTGTAATTTTTACATGGTATCAGAGCAGGCTAATCCATCACGATCTATTGCGGCCTATCGATTTGAAAACCCAAAGGAGACCTTCACCCTCGCTTGTATCTCTCTCTCTGGCCTTGCTTTCTTGAAAGCGACGTCCTTATCTTGCACTAGGCTGTGGGTCTTTTTTATGGCCGATCCATTTGGGGCAATGAATTGGAAGGCACTCTATTTCACCCGGCCAAAATGGATCATGTGGGATTTGCAG
Source organism: Amborella trichopoda (assembly GCF_054954075.1). NCBI lineage: Eukaryota > Viridiplantae > Streptophyta > Magnoliopsida > Amborellales > Amborellaceae > Amborella > Amborella trichopoda. The sequence goes on along the minus strand of NC_142338.1, from coordinate 46,450,472 downwards.
GCATTAATTTGCAAAACCCCATTCACAACTTCCTTTCTGCATCGAAGGGTTTGCATAAAAGGGATTTTGCAATACCCCATTCACGTCATTCTTTTTTTGCATCAAAAGGTTTGCATCAAAGGGATTTTGCAAAACCCCATCCACGTCTCTTTTTGCATCAAAGGGTTTGCATCAAAGGAATTTGAAAGTCTCTTATCATTATCTTTTTTACGGCATTTTCCATTGACGGCTAATTTCTTTGCAAGGGCCCATGATTTGGTTTGAAACAGCTCCATACGCGTCGGAAATTTCTAGAGAGGGAAACGATAGTGCTCATTGGGGTCTCCGGTTATTTCCGATCAAGGTGTGTTCTACTCTTTAATTGCTATTCACTGATCAGGTCAATCTTCTGGCTCCTTTTATTTCTTTGTAATGGCAGATTCAGAACCTAACTCTAGCATAAAACTTACTATTGTTCTTTTGAATGGATTTAATTATCTTGCTTGGTCGAGAGCTGTTTCTCATTCTCTCTTTGAAAACTCTAAATTTAGACACATAACTAGAAAGAAAATCATGAATCTTTATTTGAAAACCTCTAAAGCAAGTGTTGAAAAAATTTCTCTGGTTGCTAATAATGAGAAATATGAAACAAAAAGGCCTCAAAATAGTGGTGGAGGTAGAGGACCTAACAATTATCGCAATAATGGAAGGGGCCATAATAATAGAAGGCATCCTAGATGTGATCACTACAACAGTATAGGATTGTGACCTCTGAGTCACCTAATGATCATAGTCATTCACATCTTCTCGCGACAATGGTAGAGGTTGCTCATTGCTTGGGCTTGGCCTGTTGCTTTTGAAAAAGAAGAGCGAGGCCTTCTATAGAATCTAAGTCGCTTAGCTGCTCACAAAAGTCTTCAATCTAGCTATAAACCCAAGTGAGCCTCTGCTATGCATACTGAGCTCATGGAACCACCATTCTCAGTCTTCACTCTCCTACGCTAGCCCTTATTCCTCAGATGGAGTTATTATCATATGCAAAGTTAGATTATATAATAGCGTGCAAGAAAACGGATGCGCTAATGCGCCGCGCTAGTCATTGCTTCTTGGCTTTCAAGCCTAGCTTGCTAGTTTTTTGCTCTTGCGAAACCCCCAGCCCCTTAGAAGAGTAGTCACACCGATTAATGCGTAGCATCAAAGCACTCGCGACTATGGCAGAGGTTGATCATTTTATTACTATTATTAATAAGAGTAAGACTAAATATGTGAAGGATAGGTGTTGGGTATTATACCCACACTTAAGGCCCATTAATAACAAGACAGCCGACAGATCTACAGCTCAGACCGCAACCACTCAAGCTCATTACTGCAATTGTGATCATTATCAGCAACCATGTAACAACAATGGTTCTTCCTCCACACAGGTTCCTTCTTCATTCTTAGACACAGGTAACCCTTATGCTTTCATGTCTTCAAGTGACACTTTTCCATAGATAATATAGGCTTAAGGACTATAGATCATATGACTGGTAATTTACAATGTTTATCTAATCTCAAAAATAATGAAAATATGAACATTATATCTATTGCAAATGGTTCATTGATTCTTGTCTATGGTGTTAGTAAGGCCAAGTTCTTTTCCAAGTCTCAAAACTCTGAAGTTATGCCTTCCTTTTCCTCTAACTTGATGTCTGTTAGTAAAATTACTCAGAGCATGAATTGCAATGTCATTTTTTCACCCAACTTTATGACTTTCCAAGACCAGGCAGCGGGGATAAAGATTGGTAAAGGAAGATTGTCTCATAGGCTATATTTATTTAAAGGAAAGGTTTATATAGAGCTGAGGCTCTAAACAATCAAATTTGAGCCTACCTCAAAACTTTCACTAGACGATGTTGTTTTGATGCCCAAATATCCTCAATTGATCATCTCGACATCAAGATGCATGGACATGAGAAAAAAATGGATTTCAAGTTTTGAAAATAGTGTATTTTGTAATGCATTTTTAGACTGTCAATTTTCAAGATTTTCAAGTTTTCGTAGATATGTCGATCTACATTATTTTTGAAGCTTTAAAGTTTATAAATAAAAATGAAAATATATTTGAAAGCTATCACAAAAATTTCCAGTATTGAAACCGTATTTGTCGACACTATTTGAAGGTAGGCTCTAATTTGATTGTTTAGAGCCTAGGCTCTATACAAACCGCACCCGTTATTTAATCAGGAGAATAAAGCTTTGGTCAGTCTCAAGGGCTATATTTATTTAATCAAGAAAATAAGGCTTTGGTTGCCAGTCAAGATAATTCTGATATTGATAAATTGTGGCATTGGAGATTTGAACACCCTTCAGTTAAAATTTTGAAAATTTTAATGCCCTCTCTATTTTTAAACTCTCATTCTTGCGAAGTTTGTAAATTTTCAAAATAGACAAGACTTCTTCTCAGTCTTCTATGCATGTTCAAAAAAACCCTTTTATATGATACATTCTAATGTGTGGGGACCAGTCCCAGTTGATTCTTACGCTGGCTTTAAATATTTTGTTACTTTTATTGATGATTGGTCTACTTAAGCCTCATGTTAATTTCAGAACACCATATGCATTCATGCTTTAAAATAAAAAAATCCAGTCACTCTAGAATCTTAATCGAGTTTAAATTAATGAATGGAGCAAATAAGAGAGACAAATGCAGTGCTTCTAAAATTCTAATCAGCAAGTTACTGGGAGACTTTGGGGAAGTTGACAAACAGTATCAAAGGCAAGATACAAACTTTAAAATGTACATATACAAGCGCAGATGCATGCCATTTAATGGAAAAAGAATCGAACTAAGAGGATGTAAAGGAGGCAGACTAACCTGCACTCAATGTCACATGAGTACTTAAGAAACTGAGGATGGTGCTCAGTGTGGCCGCTATGATTTCAACAATTAAATCAGTCAATCTTTTGGCACAAAAATGAAGATAAAAGTTTGCTCCGTAGAAAAAGGAAAGGAAGTCAAAGAAAAGACATAAGATGACGATCAATCCCCAAATGGATGTTTGATGGTCAAACCTGAAGCTTGGCAGAGACATCCGAATAGGAGGACCCCTCCATTGTCTTGTCAATTTTGATCCTGGTTCTGCAGACGAAGTGCATTGCATAAAAACCATCAATAAAATCTTTGAAAAGAAACTATACCTGTTTAAAATTTTGATTTAGTTAGGGTTTATGTGAAAGTTCAGAGTGATTGACTAGGCTTGGGACTTTAATGATAGCACATGTTTAAAGGGAGTTCAATTAGCCACAACTAATTAAAGACCTTTTCTGATTAACGGCTTTTCATTTTTTAGACTTCAATTTGCAATGCCTTTTTCGAATACTGGGCTCCAACAAAAAGAAAGGACATTGTAACGTACGAAAGATTAAATTTGTAACTTACTATACATAAGACTATAAGCTAGTAGGCTAGCAGACAACGATATTCCTATTGCTGCAGCTGATGATAAATATGCAAAATAATATATTATGTTTAGCTGCTTTCAGAACACCTTAGACACATTACATGAGTAAAATGAAAGAATCTGTTGCTGACACATAAATCATTTTCAACCAAAACAAAAAGAAAGGAAAATCAAAATCCTCAATAAACACAATTTAATGAGCATGAAGGAAAAGAAGCAAGGGATACCAGCAGTTTTGAGGTTGATATTACAGAAAGCAGTTGAGCATGAATCGTTGATCTCAGTTACTTGAATCTCCATGCCTTCTTTCCTTCTATGGATGTTATTTTCCACTCCCATCATGGTCAATAAATGATTATATTTACTTTTCGGCTTCTCAGGCATTATCTCAACCCTTTGCTAAAACACCAACATTGAATCAGATCTATGCACATGTAATCGCCATGACCCTCCCTCCCTCCCTTTCTCACGTATACACACTCACGCACATACACACCCACACAGACATGCAAAGGCCTATATGTTTAGATATGGACAACTTGTAGGTGTCCGTCATCATAAAAGAGAAATATGGATGTCGGGATGCTCAGTTTCAGGATTCCAAATTGTGTTTGAAATCTATAGGAGAGGTCCGAGGATTTGGGCTGCAGACTTTAGAATCTAAGAGAGAAGTTAAAATTAGTTTAGCCAAAACCAGTTCACACGAATGATCAAGAATGGTTCACCGCAAATCATAACAAATCTATTCCTCAAAGCAGTTTTCACTAAGAAAAATAGATCCTCTGTCACATTGGCAAACAATAGAAAGTACGCCTCAGGAGGTTTTCTTCTCAGGTTCGAAATGGTAGCTTTGCAAGCCCTGGAATTAGTTCCCACGGGAATGCTTTGCGTAAGGAGTCTGTGTGCAGCAACAGAAAATCTTGGTCACAATCCTTCTTCCATTGAGGTCCGACTTGGGAGTAGAGATGGAAAAAGCTGAAACCATTTTTTTGAGAAAGAAAAAGCCGAAACCATTTAATACAGAGACTTCAAACAAAGGACTCTACTTGAAAAGCTTTTGAGAAAAGGAATTTTGTTACACTTTGCTTAGGATTCAAAACGAGATAAGATAAGAAATGAACAATACGCATATGAATACTTGAAAAGTCATCCTAGTTATATCTCTAATCTTTTTCTAGTGCTTCTGGCCATAGGCCATTAGTCACATCCAAAGTCCAAGTCTCAGGCTGAGGGTGAGGCATTATAGCATCTCAGAGCCCCAATTCATACAAGGGTAGTCAGCTAGCTCACAAGAGATGATTTTTCTCAAATTTTTGGATTATTTTGTAGCAGAAATATATGTTGAAACTGCAACTTGAATTACCCATTCAGTTTCATCTGGCTTTTTTTTGTTTTACCTCTTGTTATTTTTTGAAAGACTTTGGGTCATATTGCAATTAGAAATTTGTCTTAAGCAAATTACTGGTGTACCAACTTCAAAGTGTAACTTTGAATAAATTTTGAACTTTCCTAAAGCATTTCCATTGCTTGTAAAGTCTCATCCACTTTGAATGCTCCAAATGAGGGTTCAATTCATATCCGGAAAAGAAATTGCCTAGAAGTATGTTCGACCTGCATTAGAACTATTGCACAGACTGGAAAAGTGCATCTAGAACCTATGCATGGGCACCAAAACCGGCATTTAAAATATAATGATTCTGTCAAGCAAACCAATACACCTCGTATCAGAATTTGATGAAAGCACTTCGAGCCCATTTCCTGATGGACATGGTTTCTACAAGTCTGCGGACTTAAATATACATGTGTGTCCTCTCTCCATGATCCATTTTTTAGATGGATTTGGAACCCAATTTTTTAGGAATATATAATCTATAACATGGGGATCGTTAACGTATAAAATAAATAAATTTTATATTTTAAAATGATATTGTTTGAAGAATAACTTTTTACCACTAGGTTTACTCCTTTGGTGGGACTACCACTTTTTTGTATTCATATTTATAATGGATGCTTGATGCGTCAAGGGAAGCTAATGTAAAATTGCATCCCTAATGCTAATGTAGAATTGCATCCCCAGCACAGAATACACTTTGTACAACTTCTAAGCACATCTAGAATGGGATGACATACAGGTTAAATTCACAGAAAAATGAACCTTTCAAAATTCCCAATGTTGTGCATATCATCCTTAAGACCTTCTATATCCCTAAATATCATTTTAAAGTTCTCTAGAGACCCTTGTGCAGCACATTCTTCAGATGTTTAGTAGGCCTATAAGCGCTAAGGGAAGCTTGAAAGTGATTACAAGGTCATCCAATGAATTTTGGGAGCCAGATTTATCCAAAACCAGAAGCATTACCCTTGGTTTGGTCTTTGGTGGGTGGTTGGGAGAGAAGTGGGAGGTCTTCTTCACGCATCACATATCCCACTTTTCTCCCCCACTCATGGTAATTAGTCTCATTAAACATCTCATGTTTCAAGAAGCCGACCAAAATTACTTTTGCCACCATGATTAGAGACTTTTGCACACCTAAATACAATCTAGAAGAGTTGAACTAGGACACTATGAGGCTCAGCTCTGGTAGCACTAGTGAGTGTATAGGGCCTTGTTTTCAAGGATACACGATTTAAATTTTTAAAATGACTCCAATGTAACTTACAATGCCTTTTAAAGAAATTTACAGCACCATATCTTCTGAGGTGAACATAATTCTACCATTACATACACCCAAAACAAATACATAAAATCACACTTTGGTCCCCAAACTAGTCCTACTCAAACCACGACTTAGAGATTGATTAAAAACAACAAGAACGTTACTTCCGCACAACTCCCAGCAAGATACACATGTAAAACATCAAGGCACATAAATGACAAGACCAAAGACAATCAATTTCCAAAATACATGGACTTAACTAAGTATGTACATAATCATGGGAAGCCACCGGTTTATGGCCTAAGACTTATGTACATACCAAGGTTTAAAAATACAGATCGGCGACCCGGATTGACCACCTCAAAAAACCGGGTCGGATTGGTGGATCACAGAATCAGCCGGATCAGCTTGTTTCGGAATAAAAAAAAATCGAAATATCACTAAAATTTCTTAAAATTGTAGTTTTTTATGTTTTCAAAGTAATTGGGCGTATTTTAATGTATATTTTTTATTATTCTGTTAAAAATATAAATATTGAGAACTTGTTTCACGCCTGGGTGTTTGTTGACCACTACATCCATTTTCTAGTCAAAATATAATTTAAAATGTAACTCAATGCAGTAAAATGGATCCCCCTATCTCTGTTTTGTAATATTTATATAATCCCCATTACTATGTTGCTCTGTTAATTTTTTCTAAATTTTCTTTTGCTTCATTTTAACTTGATATTTTCTTGTGAGTACTCTTGTTAAATTTCTTTTTACTTCATTTTTCTAAGTACGTGCTTTTCATTTCCCATCACCACTCTAAGCTTCATATTGGGCTTAATTTTATTTTGGCATGCTTTGATTCAAATGGCTTGAGTGAACACGATGGCTTAATTTTCTTGTTAGGCTCAATTTCATTACATGAATGAATGGTCTGAGTGAACGTAGTGGCTTGGGCCCAATTTTATTCATTTAGTGAAGGTGATGGTGTAAAAGGATGGGGGCTTATATCCCACATGGGGAAGAAAGAGGATGAAATGGGGGGCACAAGCCTATAATAAATGGGGAGATGAATGCTGAAGCAAATGTGATTTCTCACAGAGGTAAAAAACGGGCCTTTTTTAATGTTTAACTATAAAGTAGTTTCTCGCTTTGAGATAAAATGGTGAGCCGGTCTCATTTTTCAAAAAGAAGAAACAAAGAATATTAAAAAGGGTGGGGTTGACCACTACCTCTCTCTTAAAAAAAACATTCAAATTTTTTAATCCGGTTCATCGATGGTTCCATCTGGTTCTCTGACAAAACCGGCCAGTTCTATTAGTGAACCAGTACGAACCGGCTCGAACTGGCTGGTTCTCGATATACATGAACCGGATCGCCCAAGACGATTCGCAATCCGGATCGGTGATTTTTGAAGCATTGTTACATGCTATATGAATGCTCACTTTCGATAGCACAAGATTAATGGCTCAAATGGATCTACGTCAAGGGAAGCAAATATGTATCAAGCTTACTACACTAATTTAATTCCAAGAGGGGACTGATATACTTCAACATGAAGAGAGATGGTGTGGTGGCCAAGGATGCAAACTATGAGAAATTTTGTGGGATATTAACAAGCGAGAGTAAAAAGATCTTGGCATAGCTTGGGCTTATAAAATCATCATCTAGAACTCATTAGGAGCTCCAAATGCTTGCTGATTTATGATGAAAATCTCTGCAAATTTTAGTAAGAAATACTCATAACAACGATGAGAAAGTTATGTCAACATGAAGTAAATTATACTAGATGGCAAGGTAGATCATCTAGGCATAAAGGGAGCATGAAATCATTGTAGAAATGAAGATGGAAGTAGCATATATGTTGCTGTTTGGTGTGGCTTAGACCAGAAATAGTGAGTGAGGAAGATGACAACAAGGCTCCTTCTTGATGGCTATGGATCACACAAGTTATTATGCTCAATAGGCCACCATGGCTAAGCCTTAAGAAACACAACAAAAGGGGGACCTCCCATTTTTCTCTCCCTTTCTCTCTCTAGAAGTTCTCTAATCTCAACGAGGGCATCTTGGGGGAAAATACTTAGAGATTAGGGTTAATGGATGTTTGGCTTATTAAAGTAAACTTAATACATGGTCTGGTTCTGGAATTATAGTGGATTGCAGGCGAACCTCCAAGGACATGCACTATTTTGGATGCGGTGGCTCGCTTTTTTACACATGTACAAAGCTCTTTTCAGTCGATCAAAACTAAAAAGAGCGGCATCCCATTTGTGAGTGCCTATGAACATGCCGTGAGATGGTTCGAGGTCAAGGATATGGTTTATGTCCTCTCAAAGCCTGACCATCTCACACAGGGCTCTCAAAAATCCTTGCAGTAATACTATAGCTTCAGTAATTGTCTGATCCAAAACACTTTACTCATGCCTGGCTTATATGATCATGAGGAATTCTCGCACCATCCCAGACTAGGGATAACCCTCAACCTTTTTCGTTTATTACCCCTCAAGCTCAATCCTCATGATTCTGGGTTTTGTGACTCTAAGGATACCAACTCTAGATCACAGCACGTAAAGATCTCACGAGTCACGGTATTCTTGTTCACTCCCATTGTGACTAAGAACTATAAGAAAATAGTGGCGTCAGGCCTTGAAAGGCCATGACCCCAACAACATGCACATCTAGAACATCATCACAAAAGTGATAAAATATTTTTTAAATCCATGGTGTTCACATTCTTAAGATCATATACCCCACTAGGATCGTTCTAAGATTTTGGAACTTCTCCATTTGGAGAAAAGGTTTTATTATGAGCTTAGATTGCATTCACACATTACATAAGGCATTATCATTATTGACAGATTTATGAATGAAATGCATTCACGCATTACATAAGGCATTATCATTATTGACACATTTATGAATGAAATTCAAGTCCATCATTTCACGCATTACATAAGGCGTTATCATTATTGACACATTTATGAATGAAATTCAAGTCCATCATTTTCCATGAATCCCAAAACTAATGTCCTAGTCCACAATCCCACATAAAAGGAGATTTAAGCAAGTATATAGAAGAGGAATCATCTTCAATAATAGTCTTCAACTGGAACATTCCATTATACGCATAACCCTTTTTGGGTATATTTCTGTTTTAGAGCATCCATTTGACCATATATAGCAACTCACTCTCAAAAACAAGCTTAAAACCTAGGGATGGGTAATCGAGGCTTCATTCTATCCGAAAAACCCTTAACAGGAATGATAGATGACAATGTTTTCTAGTAGAGGATGGCTTGCCAACCACAGAAGTGCAGGGTTGTCCTCTCAAAAAGAAAGCCGGCAAAACATACGCTCGAAAACCGGCGGAAGTGATAGAAGATCTCGAGAAGGACCCCAAATAACTAGTCATTAGGGTCAATTTTGGAGGATCCTAATACTTGGTGGTGGACTTAACAAATAAAAACCATGAGCATTAGGATAGGTTGTGACCCAAAACATACGATTGAACAGCTATTAAGGGATGTGGGTCAAAGCCCATCATAAAGAATGCAGATGAGCACCCAAAATGGACTAAAATTTAACCCAAGGAGCCCACAAGATAGTCCCCAAAAATCAGGCCATTGCGATATGGGGAGGCCATGATATACAAGCATCAATCTTGATAACATGAACAATAACCTCGGTAGCACAGAAAAATGGGTCGATTTACTAAAAGAACCCCAGAGACCAGTAACTGACAGAGCCACAGTAGCAAAGTCCTCAAAAAGCTTAGCTTTAAAATTTTGATATCATTCCCATATCATTTGATACTATTTTCAAAAGAATTTCATAGTAGCATACTATTCATGTGTTGAGTACTACTCATGAAGGCCAAAAATACAGCAAAAAATAGCTTGAAATCCCCATTTTGTTTTGGTCATTTCTCCCAAATCCTATAGTGAAACTGGCTGAATTTGGCTAGGTTGTTCCTTGTTGAATGAGTTACTATACATCTACATATCATGGGGGTTCCCAGCCCGAATCATGCATAAATCAAAGACAAAAGATGACGGATTAAGGAAAATTCATGCTAAATTTTGGTGATGCTGAAATTTTGACCCACATTGACAAAAACACTCATAACTCGCTCAATACTTGGACTTTTTTAGTGAAATTTGATGCAAAATGCCTTTATACCAATTCTCCACAGAGCCAAAATGACCGCATAACTGTGAAAAATGGCGGAAGCAGGGGAATGAATGGGTATATGGATCCCCATAGTTTCCAAGGGTAATATGTGATTTTCCCCAAAATCACAATAAAATTGCCTTTTGCAAAGTGATGAGACAAATAGTTAATAATCCACCCATGGACTATCTATACTTTAATTAACCATCCTCGATTCATTTCACTTCCATATAAGGCCGACACCTTGTCCACTTCTTAGGTTAGGGGTTTCAGAGAGGGGTTAGAAGGTTGAGTGTCTAGAGAGAGCACTATCTAGAGAAAGAGACTTGTTGATAAAGAAAATCCTTAACTTAGTCCTCAAGTTTCTCTAACTCTAAAGTGAGAAAGACTTAACCATCTATCCTAACACTAGGTTAACAAGATTGAACCTAAATGAACCCAAAATACTAGCAAAAAGAGAGAGAAACCCCATTCCCATGGCCATTGTTGGTGAAGAGGCTAGGTCAAACTCCCCCCAAATCATATACGCTTGGGATGTACAAGGGGAGGCCTATGTTCCTCAGCCTCAATGAAGTTCTACTGTGTCCCTTACCCTCTACATCCCAATCTGCTGTCCAAAATGTGTGGGCACCTTAAGGGAGATCTATTGTGTCCCTTACCCTCTGCATCCCAATCTGCTGTCCAGAATGCATAGGCGCTTCCCTCTGCCATGATATAGGCAGGGGGTCTAAAAGGACTTCCCTAACTGAATCTGGGAGGTTGTAAACCCTCATTGCAAGTACATTTTGCACTTTATATTGAAAATGTGTGTGCCCTTTTTGCTTGTAAGAATTCCCTCTATCCATATATATCTTGCAGCCGCATAGTCACACGAGCGAGAAAAAGGGGGCACACCCTTGATGAAGAAGGTTTAGAAAAACTTATCTTATTAAATACAAGTTTGAACCATATAATAGTACAAGAACAGGGTCTTTTGAAACTTCTAGGGCATGTTACACATCAAGCAAGGTGAGGACTTCCCCAGATGCCAATTTCATTTCAACTGTCTGTTTACCCACTACTTGGTAGTGGACGAGTTGCCCATGTATAGTATTAGCCTATGCCCTACAAATTCACAGGTCTCAACAAGACCTATCATGGGAGACGTTTGGTAGCACTGGAGTCAATCCACCAATTCTTAATCACCAAATATCATCATCAACTCGGATCTTACAGCTATAAACCTCTCTTCTGTCACATTTGTGTATGGCTCTTTGCTACTTTCAAAGCCTAATCACTCTCTTGTGATGACTAGGCTTACCAAAAAAAAGACAAATGCCGCAGTTTCTCCTTGTCATTCTTCCTATTCTTTTTCAAATTTCTTCACTTCCTTTCTTTTAGATTGCTTAACTTTCCGTGGAGTTTTAGTTTAAATTTTCTTTTAAAACTTTCAATAACATATCCATTAGGAATAAGCCCAGACCTCTCCTCCTTCATGTCATACAGACAAGTCTCTTCCTCAATTCAAAAATGTCATATGAGGTCTTCCAAGAACAATGGCCTCGAGTTTGCGTTTTAGCATTGTAGCATACTACGATAATCTTTCTAAGAAGAGGGCAATTTAGCAATGATTGCTGACACTTGAAAAGATTCATACCCTCAATAATAATCTCATTGGCAAGAAGTTGCAATTCATGCACTTGGGTAAGAATTGGCTTATCATAAACTACTATAACATCAAGATAGTGGTGTGCCGAGCACTTTTTTTACCGGCATCCTCAATTGATGTAGGAAGGAAAAGGTGGGAAATTAAATTCACTATTTTCTAAAACTTAAACAAGTAAAATGAACAATAATGGAGAAAGAACACGGTTGTAAATCAAGCCCAGAGAAGAAGAACTTGCTTGTTCATGAAATAAAATTCATCCCAACAATATAAGCCTCCTAAAATGTGACATCCAACATTTTATAAGCCTATGAAACCCTCAAATTGCCTTGAGATCGAAGTGAACAGTTAAGACTCTAAAATACCCCTAACAATACTAAAATTCAAGAAATACCCCTGTGAACAATAACGTGTGAATAGTAACTTGTGAATAGTACGCATGAACAGCAATATCAACAGTACCAATGAACAGTAAACAAAAATATAAAATAATAAAAAAACCCTAGAATCCCTAGGAAACTTAAAAACCCTAAAAATAAATCCTAAAACTAAAATTAAAACATACATCTCTTGAAATTAAACAACAATTAATAATTAGAATAATATCGTCCTGCATCATTCTTCCTTAGTTGAAGAAAACTCGTCTTCGAGTTTTGAACTGTACTAAGATGAATTCAGCATCAAAACCACCTTCGTCCATATTTTTCTTCTTTGTTGGCTCAAAGATTAATTGTGGTGAGAAGACATCCTTAAGACAAGGATCTTCATATGTGTATTGACCAATCAATGTAAATTTATCAAGTACGGCTATCCTTAAACTCTCATTGAAAATCATGTAACATACTCCAAACTCAATTTTGTGGTCGTTCGACACTTTCTCGACATTTATTTTATTACTCTCTAGATCGAAGCCCACAATTTGCAAATTCTAAGACGACCATGCTTCCACTACACTATTATGATTCCAATGCCCTAAATACCTTGAATGCTCTACCTCTTTGATATTCTTGAGATCATCTTTCTTCGTCAAAAGACCGGTTCACCCACGAAAACTTTTTTGTTATCATAGATTAGATATCTTGTAAGATCTTATTCTTCATCTGAGCATTCGTAAAAGATTGAGGTAAATCTCAATCTACAACTTACTGATTTTTTTATACAACTTGCATCAAAATAAATAGTATCGTTCTTCGAATAGAAAACCCTAGAGTAGTGTCCCCCATTGAGAGGTCTTCTATCAATTTCCTCTTCACTCGACTCTACACACAGAACACGGAGTTGAAAAGGGTTGTAGTCGAGTTCTTCTTCAAAACTATGCTCCCGTCAATGCCATCACATATTGAACATATCTATGTAGTTTAACACATCATCAATCCGCAACCACTCAACTCGAGCTCTGATTCGCACTATTCTCCATAAAAACCCTCTCAATTTGGATCTATCCTGGTAGATTTCTCTTCTTTCAAGGCACGCCATTGCTGGCCTCGCTTGTGCAGCAATAGCTCTGTAACACTCTCCATCAAGTTGTTGATTTCCTTGCGTAGTTGGATCAGATCAGCATCATTACGATTAAGACCTCAATGACTAGGCCTCGCTTGATGCAAGAAGGATAGGTGGAAAATTAAATGCACTCCTTTCTTGCTCTTTAAACAAGTAAAATTAGCAATAATAGAGAAAGAACAGGGTTGTATATCAAGTCAAGACAAGAATTTTATTCTTTCATAAAATAAAATTCATTCCAATAACATAAGCCTCCCAAAATACGATGTCCAACCTTTTATAAGCCTATGAAACCCTAAAATTACCTTGAAATCAAAGTAAACATTTAAAACTCTAAAATACCCCTAAACAATACTCAAATTTCAAAAAATACCCTTGTGAACATGTGAACAGTACCAATGAAAATAACATGAACAGTACTTGTAAATACTAAAAGATCAAAATATAAAAAACCCTAGAATCCCTAAAGAACTTAAAAACCCTAAAAATAAATCCTAAAACTAAAATTAAAATATACACATCTTGAAATTAAACAAAAAATTAAAATAATTTTGTCCAGCACCATTAATTTTTTATTTACTCCAGTACATCTCGTAATTCCTTTACTAATGGAAAGTTCAAATGTGATGGGAGCAAAATTATACTTATTTTTAAATTCTATTCAATTTTAAAGGATGTATATTTTGATTTTAGTCTTAGGGATTATTTTTAGGATTTTAAGTTTTTTTTTTTTATTCTAAGATTTTCTTATATTTTCTTTATTTACTATTCATGGCACTGTTCATGTGTGTACTGTTCACAAGTTACTATTCATAGGGTATTTTTAGAATTTTATTAATGTTTTAAGGGTAGAGTCTTAAATGTTTGCTTGGATCTCAAGTTAAATTAGGGTTCATAGGCTTATAAAAGGTTGGATGTCATATTTTGGGAGGCATGGGAATGAATTTTAAATTATAAAAGAAATTTATTCTCTTGGCATGATTTACAGCTATGTTCTTTTTCTATTATTGTTGGTTTTACTTGTTTAAGGTTTAAAAAAAGGGTGGATTCAATTTCCCACATTTTCTTCCTGTGTCAACATGCAAGTTAAACAACAGTTTGACGTGGGCACAAGTATGTGTAATGCAAGGACGAGGGGTAAGAAATAAACAAATCTAAAAAATAAAGAAATAAAAATAAAAAGTGAGAGGATATACCCTCTCTCAATGTCTGCAAGGGAGTCTAACTCCAAAAAAAGATCTTTTCGCAAGACCGAAAATGATATATATTTATATAAAGACTGAAGCCTAACTTGCTTCTTAAGAAACTGTAACCACAATTAAATCCTAGTGCTTCATCTGTTTAACATTTATCGTCCAACCATACGCCTCCATTCTCTACAACTAAAAAAGACAAGAATACCACAAAGAACGCTAAAAGCCCAAATAACCTGAAACCCAATTTTAATATCTAAATAAACTAGTAAAATACAAACATTAAAAACCCATTGCATCATTCTCATAGGGTTGGGAAGAGCTAGACCTCAAGCTTGTTGTGTTCACTGCATCATTTGTATGACATCTAAATAGTTGGGGATGGAGTCCTACTATTCACTTGGTTACTTCGTCAATGAACCATTATTAAAACACTTAATCTACAACTTGTAGTAGAACTCTGGGCTCTTGAGCATAACTTTGATTTGTCTTCTAAGTTCAAAAGGTATTTCACATGCTTCAACTGGTGCATTTTCTACTTCATAATTGGTTATCAAAATTTGTAGCACTCTTGGGTGGTTGTTTACATCATCCCAATTGAGACTTACCTCGTCATGATATCCAATATATTCAATTTTCTTCTCCATTTGATCTCAAAGGTTAAGATTTAGTGTTAGATCTACTAGATAACGAGCACCTTCTTCTCAGTGACTTTGAATTTTCTAACAGTTGCAACCAATGATTTATTTTGCCGATCTCAACTCTAATTTTGCAGATCTCGATTCAAATATCTTCTATGGCTTTATTTATGCCCTCTTTAATTTGTTTATTCGCAACCTCCACAATTGTGGCAAGATCTACTCAATTAAAAGTGCAAAATCTGGTGGCATCATGATGAATAGATCTTCTAAAGTTCTGATACCAACTGACATAAGGACAAGGAGAAAGAAAATAAACGAATCAAAAAATAAAAGGTGAGAGAATATATTCTCTCAGGGTTGTAGGATATTACACGCTAGAATTCCTACAAGATGAACTATACATAAAGAAAGAGAATCATAAAAAATTATGTTTTATATTCAATGACCAGACACTCGTTACACTTTCACTTTCTACTACACATTGTCTCTCTCTTTGCCCTACTCCACACATCACCACTCCCTCATCAAATACTTCACCCACGTTCTTCACCCACCCATTCTCTCTCTCTACACGCACCACTCACTTTCTTCACACCACTTCCTATTTCACAAGTTGCGTCCCACTATTTATAGACTCAATACCGCCTTTGTAAATAGTGAATAAAGGGACGCATGATACTTTAATTGTGTAGTCCTTGAGGGTCCACATTACCTCATGGTTAACCAAGTAAGGAGGTCAGTCCTCATAACTGCCTCAAGAAACCCATTTAGAGAGAGGAGGTCTTAGAATTATCCCCAACACTGGCGTACTCCGATCTTCTTCTAGTCTTTTATTTTTCTTCTCCTTTTCAGTCTTTTCTTGTTCTTCTTTTTCACTTTCTTTGAAATCTTCTCGGCCTCAATTTCACTCTCAACATTTGCCTTCTTTGGCTTAAGAATTGGGTTCTACTGTGGTTCTTTTCTAGAGTTGAGATTTCCTCCTCTATAGCCTTCTGCCATTCTGCACTGTGATGTGCTTCTTCGTATGAGGTTGGTTCTCGTATATCATCTACTTCGGCCAATGCAGCAACCACATATTTAAGGTTCAGTTTTCTGGCCCTGATTGACTGCCATAAATGTGGTTCTTCAATAACCTCTTCTAGCTAGCTTGGTCAAGCTTACTCAAGTGTCTTTGACTGATGGACACCATCTCTCCATGGGCTGGAAAATCTTCTTGGTGTGATCTGTGGGTTGTGCTTCATCTGGCCCTCCTGGTTGGGTTCAATCTGCTCTTCATCTTGAGTATATCCTCGACCATCAATCTTTTCTCATCTTCGGTATGTGGTATTTGTGTGATTTTCAAAGTACACTAGGATGATGCCTCATCAAACACCACATCTCATGATACATAACATCCATCAGTCGTGGGGTCACAACACCTCCACCGCTTCTTTTGGCGTCATATTCAACAAATATGCACCATAGCGCCTTTTTCTCAAGCTTGCTGCACAAATTTTCAGGAACAAGCACATAACAAACACAACCAAATACTTTAAAATGTCTTACAGTTGGTTTGATCTTCCAAAGCCTCTTGTACGGTGATATAAATCCCAACTTTGGCTAAGGTAGTCGATTGATGATGTGCATTATTGTCTTCATACACTCGGTCCAAAATCTACTTGAAACATTTTTAACATGCAATATAAAGCTACAAGTTTCGGCTAGATGTTGATTATTCCGCTCAGCCACTCCATTCTCCTATGGGATGTCGGGACAGTTCCGCTGGCTTTAAATGCCAACCTTCTTTAAATAAGCCAAAAATTCTATTGATGTGTATTCCCCTCCATTGTCAGTGCAAAGACACCGAATCCTCTGGCAGGTCTACCCCTCGACCTTTGTTTAGAATTTTTTGAATTTCTCGAAAGTCTCTGGCTTTTCCTTTAGTAGACCTCTGAATTTTCTTTCAGTAGATAGGACAGTTATGAGACCAGTTTTGCTTTATGGAGCGGAATGTGAGCAGCCAAGAAACAACATACTCATAGGATGAGTTTAGCTAAGGTGAGGATGTTGAGATGGATTACTGGCAAGACAATAAGGGATAGAATTCGAAATAAATATATTCATGAGAAATTAGGTGTGGCTCCAATAAGATGAGAGAAAGTATGCTTAGATGGGCTGGCCATGTGCAGCACAGACCTAGTACAGTACTTGTTAAGAGGAACAAGTTGGTTCAAGTGGAAGGAAAGGCTCAAAAAGGGAAAGGGGTAGGCCCAAAAGGACATGATTGGAAGTAGTGAGAAAAGATATGGGGAATTATAGCCGCACCGAGGGCATGGCCCTTGATAGAGAAAAATGGCGGACTAGGATTCGTGTAGCCGACCCCAAATAGTTGGAAAAAGCTCTGATTATGATGATGATGGGATACACCCACACATACCTTGAATAGTCATCAATGAGCATGTATTTCATGCCTCTAATCAAGATTTGCTTTACTGGGCCAAATACATCTGACTAGATAATTTTCAGCAAGCTAGATACTCTAAATCAATATATGGTTGTCAATGAGCCTTACCAAACTGACAACCTACACACACAATGTCTGATTGTACTTCTAGCTGAGGACGTCCCCTCACCATTGATCAACCCATCATCATCTTCAATCTGTTGAGGCCCATGTGCCGTAGCTCAGCATGCCAAAGATCAGTGGTCTCACTTCGTCAAGTCTTTTGTATATAAGATTATTCGACTAACATTATCTAAACAAACTTCAATTGTCAGCCCTCCATAATTGGTTGGTTAGGCAACTTCAAGCTTTAGTACACCTTGACATCATCTGGGCCACAACCACAACAAAGTTGCATGTTGTCAACTTCTAATAGCAAGTTCTTCTTCATTCTTGGTACATAGTACAATTCCTACAGCTGGGCTTCTCCTGTATTGAATCAAGGCATGCAGACAGCCTTACGAATATGGGTGATTGGCAGCCTCGCATTATTGGCTATAACCACGACTTTGCCTCCCTTATATTCAGCCAAGTTGAGGAACTTAGCCTTGTCTCCGATCATATGGTTCGAGATGCTCGAATCGATCTAGTCTCAACTGTAATCAATGACTTCAGAGCTGGAGATTGTGCTCAAAGCTAGCTCCTCAGGTTCCTCCAATCGCCTCAATTCGACTGATTCAGGTATGTGCCCTTCAGCCGATCAATAATAGGCCATTTCTGAACTCATCAATTTGGTCTCTTCAACTACCGCAAAGGATGTCAAAGAATCCCACTCTTCTTAAATCTCGCTCTGGTGACTTGTCGCAGTCACCGTATGTCCGTTAGCTACCTTCTTTTTCTTCGACCAATAGTCGAGAGCATGGTGGGTTTTTTTACCACCGTTGTAACATGCATCTCATCGAGGTCTCCTTCATTGTTGATCAATGTCGGCATTGCCTTGTCTAGCTCCCCCTTGCTGAGAGCCTCTCTCCTTCGAGTGGTCTCAATTGTCTCTCCTTTCTTCGACACTTTGCTTTTCTGAGTGAAAAACACTTCATCTTTTATGAATACGCTGGCCATCTGTTTGGCCAACATGTCCTGATTCGCTAGTAGACTTTCTAACTCCAGAAGAGACAGCTGGGTCGCCCAACCTCTGATGGTTGCCATGAAACTATTATACTCGGGTCTCAATCCTCTCCTGATGATGTCTCATCCTCATCTTGATGATCCATGATTCCAGTCGAGTTTGGAGATCTCATGGCAGAGAGCTTTCACTTTGGTGAAGTATTGGCTGATCAACATCATTTCTTAGGACATCGATATGAGCTTGTTTTTTAGGAATTGCAATCGAGCATCATTCATTTTGGCAAATAGTGTTGTCAACGCATATCAGGCTTCTTTCGGAATGATGGCTTCTCAGAAGCGGTCCAACAGTTCATTTTTTAAATTGTTAGTCTTTAGCACGAAATGGCCTTTCCGGCCTTGATGCGCCATCATCACAACGCCTCAACATTCTCTCTAACGGGTGTGACAATTTCTTTGCCACCACCAACCCCCCAGAGATCATGTCCTTGCAAGTAAGATTCTTTGCACGAGCATTTGCCGTTACAATTGTGGTTGTTCAGCTTCTCAAACCCTCCAATTGCATTTGCTAGGTCCACCATTGTGATTGGTGGGTTCCTCATCAATCTCGTCCACCAAGAAGTTTGGTCCCTGACCAATCGACTTCATAGTGTCTCACTGCTCACATAAAATGGCCCCTGACCAAACCTGACTCTAATACGACATGTAGGATTTTTCTTGGCTTTTTATTACATGGCAAAATTCCTGCAAAATGAACTATACATAGAGAAAGAGAACATAAAAAGTTATGTTTTAAATTCAATAATTAGAGGCTCATTACAAACTTTCACTTTTCTACCACACACTCTCTCTCTTCACACTACTCCACACGTCACCACTCACTCTTCAAATACTCCACACTTTCTTCACCCACCCACTCGCTCTCTACAACCACCACTCACTTTCTTCACACCTTCCTATTACATGACTTGCATGCCACTATTTATAGACTCAATACCGCCTTTGTAAATGGCGAATGAAGGCACACATGATACTCTAATTTTGTGGTCCATGAGAATTCACGTTACCTTATGGTTAACCAAGTAAGGAGATCGGTCTTCACAACCGCCTCTA
Source organism: Amborella trichopoda (assembly GCF_054954075.1). Classification (NCBI taxonomy): domain Eukaryota; kingdom Viridiplantae; phylum Streptophyta; class Magnoliopsida; order Amborellales; family Amborellaceae; genus Amborella; species Amborella trichopoda. Next base: position 46,430,600 of record NC_142338.1, on the reverse strand, counting down.
GAGAGAGTGAGGTAAAGAAGAGAGGAGGGGACCACATGTTGCCCTCTTACAAGGGTCTACAAGAGAGTCCACCGTAAAAGAGATCTTTCGCAAGATCCAAAATAAATTCTTCTCTATTCTGTATTGTCTAACATTTTCTTATTTAAAAAAAATAAACATAAAACTAACTTGCTCTCTAATAAACTCTAACCATAAATAAATGCTAGCCCTTCATCTATTTAACACTTAACTTTGCTCAAGCATCCATGCCAATCAAGATTAATGCATCTTGTGGTTGAGTTGGTATCGGAAGTTTGGTTTGCAAAGGGGTCGACTATGGTAACGTCAAAGGTGGACAAGGCTCAATCAACACATGGGCCAACTTCAAGGACTTGAGAAGGAACAAGACCTTTTGCTGTCATCTCTTGCAGTTAGACACGTCAACTGGTCCAATATAATCAAATCTGGATGCATAACTTTTGCCTGACCATTGCCATGCTCGATCACCTTGAAAGTGTTGGTTTTTGAGGTCCTATAAATCTAGATTTTGTAAAAAATAGAACTCGAAAACAATCCAAATAAGTGCTTCTAGTCCTTAAGATAAAAGAATGGAGCCGCTTAGGTGATTGAGGCCTCCTACTCAAATGCCCGAGATACAGTAGGGTCCATGGCGAAGTCACCCCATGATACAACTGCCCAGTGAAGCACATTGTTTCGAATACGTTTGTAGTCAGCCACTTCTCACAATGGAGGAGAACCTTAGAACACAATGCAAGAAAAGGGAAGGACTCTTTGCTAATAGAAAGGGGGGATCACACTCTTGGCAAAGGAAACTATAAAAATATGTTAAGAGGGAGAGAAATGCTTTGTAGAGAGAGAGCGAGAAGGGGCAAGGTTTGCCTTATGTTTCACTTACCCCAAATCTTGCTCCTTTTATGAGTTGTTCAATAAACCCATCATTGGAGAGCGGCTGGTATATGCAAGAGGTATATGCAAGAGTTTCTGAGATGCGTAAAAGAGTCAGTGGATGTGTGAGAGAGATCATAACATATGCAAGAGAGTTGGTGGGATGGGGAAGAGAGTTGGTGCTTAAGAGAGTTGGTGGTGTGAAAAAACAAGAAGTATAGGATTATGCATATATCATGCTATTGGGAACTCAAAAGGGTGTGCATCCATCACATGCCACGTAATCACACATATGCGAGATCAGAAAATAGTGTACAAATTCCATCGTAGTCCACAGTTTTTCTCTCTATATCTTTCTCAATGACCGATAGCGTACAAGTATGGTGAGGGAAAGGTGAAAAGAATCTATTGTGGTATTTCATTTGCCACACTACAACATTATGGCAGTCCATTGCCACATGCACACATGCTCCAAGCTTGAGCAGCAAAAAGAAATACTTTTTCCCCGAAGTACCCAACACTCAACACTACATATTCCACATACAGACCTACGAAATTTCTCACTATTGTGGAATTAAACTCAAGTTCTCTATTTCCTAAAAGCTTTTAAATGTCTGTAACAAATTACCAAAAGGACAAATTTGTTAGAAGACACAACACCAACGAATAATACCTGGTAAGTTCCTATTTAATGAATTGCCTATTAATGGCAGGTTGCTTGACAAGCCAAAGTACTCTAGAGCCACTAAGACAATGGAAAACATAACAGTACAAATGTTCGGTTGAAAAACAATAAAAAGGAACAATGACTCACCATGGTTTAAGTATATTGCACACTTAGGGTGTATTTGGCATATGAGAATTCTATAAATGGTTATGAATTGAGATGTGAAGAGTCACTATGGTTCATAACAAATGCCTGATAAGAATAATTGCACAACCTTTGATCGAAGAGATATAATTTGGACACCAAAAGATGGCATAATGACCGTCTCTTGCAGCAATAACAAAATTTGAGAGTCCGAATACATTTGAGGTGCCTCCCCCAAGAACTCCCATTCACTTGCTTCTTTCAAAATGTAAAAAGACGGATCAACCTCAGACCCATGGGAATTTTTATTCCTCATCTCTACATGAATCAAGTAAACATCCGATTGGTTTGACCTTCACAATAATTTTGAGTTATTTCAGGTTTTTGCTGTTATATTGAAAATTGTGCAGAAATTTAAGAACGCGCATTTCCATGTATTTTGTATTTTCGACCAGGCAAGGGGATTCAGAATCAAGGGCATGTCTTGCACTGGAAAGAATATTAAAAAAAATTTCCAATGATCTGAGGTCAAAGAAATTGGTCATTTGGGTTGTGGAAACTTCCAATTACAGTAGCATTACATTGAGATCCAGCAATCTCCATGATTTGGAAGCATGCAGTATGGATTAATCTCTATGTTGGGGACACACATATCAATACATAACACAACTATTTGAAAGATAAGCACAAAATTTGATGCCACTAGGAAACTAAATTGTAAAAAGGATCATAATTCTTTTATGCATGAATAAGTAAGTCACTCAAGTGGATAATTGATCTGTAAGCACAATCAACAAAATTCAGAAACAATGATACTCGCATAAATAGAGACGTAATTGGATGCAATTTGCACATTTCATGAATACATACAATTGACTTACTAGAGAAGGTTCAAGCACCCGAACAAGCAAAATGCCTCATAGTGTCCTCAATACTAGTGGAAAAACCCATGAACAACCATGGTAGCGTTTGAGGGGACCAAACTAGACACTGTATTTAGTTATGCAAGTTTGCAAATACACAGAAAAGGTAATAGAATAAGAAATGGGAGCTAGATGAGGTTCCATGATTTGGAAGTGAATTGCCCTCAAGTTGATGTTGCAGGCGACTAGGTACTCAAGGATTTTAGGCACAAATTTGGATTTCTCTGGGCCTTTGAACACCTACAATAGATTATTTTATTTGCTATCTCAGAATGTATTTATGAGTTTAGTCTATAAGTATGTGTGGATAAGCAGTACATCTTATGTGAGGCATAAGTGATATCACCAACCAGTATTAGCAAGCCGAATGTTATTAGCTTCTTTACTCAAATGGTTAGAATTTTCGATTTCCATTAAGAAATAGCTGAATGATCAAGATCTCTCTCTCTATCTCTCTCTTTATCCCAATTAGGGGCAATTAGTGGCACATGGCCACAAAGAACAATATCTTCTTCACTCAAGAAATAGTAATTTCCTTCCTCAACATTCAAAACTCAAGGTCCTTTCACACAGTACATACTTCTAGAAAGGAATAGCCAAAGGATTGAGAACTCTCTCAGTTCATAGCACATGGGTCACACAGTACATACTTCTAGAAAGGAATAGCCAAAGGATTGAGAACTCTCTCAGTTCACGTAAGAAATAGGTTTGCAGGATCTTAACATTCAAATTTCATGGTCCTCCTTCAACGATGCATACCACTTCATCATTGTTGAACAATTGGAATTTGAAACCACATACTTCATTTAAATATGTTAATTGTTAAACGGAATTCATGAGCTTGTGTAGGATGTGAAAATGAACCACCAAGCATCTTTAAAATTTGAGCATGGGCTTGATTGGTTAAGTTGTTGATGATAGCATCACTACATTCCAAGTTCAAATCCTACCACTGAACTACCCAAAAAGAATAAAAAAGAATAAAAAAGAAAAAAAAAAAAGGGAAGAACCCAGTAAATGAATTCATGAAATATGTCCAAGTTACTTTCAAACTGAAACCACCTGCATCTCACAGAACGCATTGTTACAAAGGCACCCAATGAGAGATTCTGCTAATCATGAAAAGGTATGATTAAGCACTAACAAAGTAATTTAGAATTCTAAGTGATTTATCCAAGTCAGGTTCTGTTAGAAACTTACATGATACTAAAACCCAGTTTAATTGATCTGGATGACAATGGTATCAGGTAGAAGTCAGAATGAAGTAGCAGCTTCTGAACAATTAAGGCGAAGTGCAAGTATCTTCATATTCATCCATGGGATATAACAAAAGTGAGATGGATCCTTTTTTTTCTTTTTTGGACGTGACAGTGAAGGAATATTGTACTTTGCTCTCATTGCAAGGAGTTATGTTAAAGGAAAAAAGGGTGTTTCTAAAATATTTGAAAAATAAAAGGCGCAAGTTTTTAGTTTCGTTCTTTTCTTTTTCTACCCCATTTAAAATATATTTTAAAAGGGAAAAAAATAAGAAGAGAAAAGGAAGAGGCACGTGATAAGAGAGACAAGAGGCCATTGAGAGGCAACACTTGGTCCTTCTCTCCCTACAAGTGTTTCCTTTTATTTCCTTTAAGTGGTTATATATGTGAAGGGTTTTTAAGGGGCTAATGTACCTTGTACGAGCTCCTCTCTTTCGTTTTTGCTTACTTGTGAGCTAGGTACAAGGACATGCCTCTCATCTCTGTGAGGGCCCTCCAGTGTCACAGGATAAGATTACAACACATTGTTGCCTCTTACAGTACTTTCTCTCTCTAGATTATTTCCTAGCCTTGTTTTGCAGCAAGCTTGTCTTCTCCCTCATGCCATATACTCATGGAAAGCTCATTCCCAAAGGTTTTCCCTCCCTAGAAAGGCAACAAAATAGGGCTTGAAAAGTCTCTTCGAATTTGGTGAGTTGTTCTATATTTTTGTTCTTTTTTTTTTGTTAGATTAGTGGGGATACAGCCCGTACCCGTTTTAGAAATAGTTAGTGGTTTTTGAATGAATTAGTGGGAATGGAGACCTAGATCGGAGCTAAGGCTCACGTGGTGCTACCACCACAACCTCAACGCCATTCCCTTTGTTCGTATTTTGTATCTAAAATACTACTTGAAGTTGGGGGTAAGATTATATAAGCAAGGAGAAAATTATAGGGCATTATTTCTAGTAGGTTGGAACGATTTACATGCGTTTCACTTTGATATGCTTTCTTGGAAATTTCCTTTGAGTTGATTAGATGAGATTCTGAATTGTTGTATTCTCCTTTAGGGTTTAATTCTTTTATATATGCTGATGTTATTATCCTAATGTGACAAGTTTACAGTAGTGAAGAGATTTTATAGCAAGCTATTTTAGGTTATAAAAATTTATGGTTCTTTGATAAAGGTGTGCTGGCATATGTTTAATGATATTTCTACTTAAGTTCAAAACCCAATTTGCATGTTAATATAGCTCTATTTGCTTTATGAAAGCCAAACTATTCATTGTAATCGGGCCAACAGTCGAAGATAAAGTAATCAGGCATTTACAATTTATTCGACTCAAGATATTAATCACGCAAGCATTGAAAAAGCCAAAAACGAATGGTGCTAGTTAGTTGGTCATGCCTAGTAAGAAGAAGCACCACATGAAGAAAGAATCAAACCAATGGAAAAAGTGAAAACTCACATCAATGATGGAGTGCCCCTAGAGATAGCTGATAAGATGACATAGTATATAATAACTAAAAGATTCCTGTCATAGGTAAGAGTGCTTTTCAAACTAGATCACATAAAAAACTCTAAAATCTCCTTAATTTTGTAGTACCATAAAATCAGGAATGCCCATCATAAAACAGAGGGAAATTGTATATTTGATATTTCTCAAGAAATGAAAAAAGTGGAGACATTTTGTTTAGTTCTGCACCTTCGAAAATGTAGCAACATGACTAGGGAGCCCCACATACTGCAAAAGAAATAAGTAGATGACTGAATCAAAAATTGGGTCTAAAGAGATAGAAGAGAGAGAAACAGAGAGAGAGAGAGAGAAGCACACCTTTCTTCCATGTTTACACGCTTCATGACTGTTCACGAGTACTCTTGCAGCCCATCTTAAGGCCAAGAAAAAAGAATGCAAGCATTAAATTATGTAGGTATAAATAACATAAACCTATATTTTATAAGCTTTTGAAATCAAATAACAGTACTGTGAAGTGATGGATTGCAAACAAATAACAAGCTAAAAAATCAGAAAGTAGGAAAAGAAACTTACGCGCATGATGTTGGCAGGTTCCATACAATGCCTGCAATCACCACTAGCTGAAGCACACAAACACTTTCTATTCAGCAAACATTCCAAACCACTAAAAACAGGGAGAGCGAGACACAGAGAGAGAGACCCATTCCTCATTTTGACAGAAATAAACCCAAGAGGAAGTTCATGACATCAATCAAGTTAAACTAAATTGTTAGAAAATAAGAGAGAGGAACGGAGAGAGAGATTTTTGCTAAAAATTATTAAAAACTAGCTCTCAAGTTTATGAAATTTATTATTTTTTTTTTTTTTTTCTCTTACCAAAACTTATACCAATGTAGAATGGGACCGGCGACCGGCCACGAAAAATGGTGAGGGGCCCCTAGTCAAAACTGATGAATCGGATTTTGAAAAAATAACATAAAAAAAATTACTTAAAAATATGAAATATAATTAAAAAATAGTTATTTGACTTGTTTTGGCCCATCTATCTCTATAAAAACAGGCCAGTCCAACCAAGAAACATTAGATTTGACCAGTTTTAGACCAAAATCTATTTTTTCCTTAGAGCAAATAGGCCCCCAAGCACCGAATTGTGGTCCAACCAATTGCACGCCACGGTCCAATCCGGTCTTGATCAATATCATTTATACCATGATAAACTAATTGTTGGTTTTCAAACTGCTCTTAAAAATTGATGTTATAAAACATCTAATGCATGATTAAACCTTAGTTTTAAATCATAAATATTATAAGTATTTTAAAACTAAAAATTAAATATGGATAAAAATTAATTTATAATAAGAGATTTGAATTTTAAGAAGGAATCCTACTATGATTTTTCATTTATTTTTAACCAATTTGTGTAAGGATAAATTCCTACACTGTTATCAAAAAATTGAAATACGAGAGAGATAATTTAGGGATTCTAAACATACTTGTGAGAGATTACAGAAACATTGGAGGAAAATTTTGAGGCATAGTGAAATTCAAAATTTACCCTTCCTATTTACGATTTATTCATTCCTATAAATATAATTTTGAAAAAAGTAAATGCAAAAAAATAAATATATAATAGTAGAATTTAAGAGAAAAACAGTGGCACCTCATCGAACACACCAGCTGGGCTGTCATCGTAGTGAGCAAGAAAAAGACCACCAAGAGTATACCTGCAAAAAATTCAAAAAAAAAAAAAAAAAAGCTTACATCCAAAAATAAACAGAATATTCACTTCACTATTCAAAAACCCTAGATATTGATAATAATCGAACTTAACTCAATAATATGGAGCAACGAATTATATCCAGAGCAGGAATCATACGAAGATTTGCAGATTTTCGCACAATTGCTACTTAACCAAAGGAGTCCATGGGAAAATTATGTTAATATATTTTTACAATTTTAAAAAATTCCCCCAATTTCTAGCTAATTTTGGCGGGATTTTCAGTGGAAAGTGGAAACCAAGTGACATTTTGGTGGCATTTTGGTGGCATTTTGGAGAGTCGTAAAAATTGTTCACAAGCCCGATATTTCGCAAAATTCACTGTAGATTTCGGTAGAATTTTACATAAAAAAAGAAAGCAAGAGAGAAAGGAAGAGAGAGAAAATATAATATCAAAAGGTTCGACCAATCTGAACTGTTAGAGAGAGAGAGAAGAATAATACCCGAAAGCTTCCACCAATCTGAACTCTTTTGGAATGAAAGCACGCGCCGTTTCCGCCTTCACGAGATGGAGCTGATACAATGCACTGACAAAACCAGAAACCGCTTTTAGCAAACGGATAACCGCTTACCCGTACCACCAACTACCTATCATCTGTAACTCCCACAAACTGGAGACCGAAAACCATCTATCTCCGATGGAAAATTCATAGAAACAAGTGTAAATCGGCCGAAGCAAGGACGAAAAACCACCAAAATAGAACAGAACGTCTACCCATGGTTTTGAACGGTACAGCAAAAGAAGCACAATTCTGTTAAACAATGGGCAGTTAAATTCACCATTTTAGGAGGGAAAATCAATAAGCGGGAGCAGAAGTCTGACAAAAAATTTTACGGAAACCGTCAATCACAGAGGACACAAAAAAAATGAAAAGACCATGGATTAAGACCACTTTTTCTAAGTATAGAAATTAACTATGGATTCTAGCATCTTAAACAGAGAAAATCATACAAACCCACCTCCCCTTAAACACCCATGGAAGTCCAGCGTCATAGCTTGAAGAGCTTCCACTCTCAGAAACCGCCATTTACACCCAATTAACAGAAAAAGGCTCAGTTGCCGGAAAACCACTGTAAACTGCTGGAAATGGCTCTTAATTGCCGAAAGTCAGTCTCGGTTGCAGGAAAATTACCACCCGAGAACAGTTTCAGAAACCGCGATTGACACTCAATTGCCGGGAAACCTCCCTCAATTAACGGAAAAACACTCAGTTTCCGGCAAACCACTCCAATCTGTCAGATTGCAGGAAGTATTACCCAACAGAGCATAAGCTTGAAACTCAAAGCCCCCTCTGATAGGGCATGCACTAACCAATACCACTCTCAGTTTCAGATAAACCAATCTCGAAACCAGTCTACAGCTAACCCGTATCCATCCATGTGGCAAACAGCCCTGAACTTCCTAAAAACCACTGACGAATGCCGGAAAACCAGTCGAACACACTTCTCCTAAGACTTGAACAGCCGGAAAAACCACTTTTCGCGGACTCCGAACCTGAAAATGCAAAACCTAAGCCATAAAACGACCTGGATTGATGAAATCAAGTGGATATTCTGTAATCTCAGGGCGCCATGGATAAGAATCAGGGGAGTTTTTAAGTGGATAAAGTTGCATTTGGGTTCTGAAAAACAGGGAATAATAAACACAAAACGACGCTGCAAATACCAAAGTGATTCCAAAAGTCGGATCCTAGATTTTGTTGCTGGGTGCTTCGGTGACAGTGTGACACAACAGGCTCAGAAACTTTCTGTTTTTTAAGTTTAAAAGTCAGGCTCACATTTTGGGTGGTGTACAGTGAACGTGATGACCCGCCGTACCGTATGGTTTGAAATTGGATTAGGGTTGGCAACCGGGTCCAAGTGAAACCGATACGAGTCTCGGTCCTGGTATCGATTCTGGAGCTGATTGGTCTGTCCAAAACGAGTTGACTCAGATCTGGATTGGATCTTGGTTCAGATCAGGTCTGGTTGACCTGAACTTAGCCCGAATCCAAGTTTTGGACACGATGGGTTGGATCCGAGTTCAAAACCTTGGACGAATCGGGTCTGGGCATAAGTTGACCGACACCCGACTTGACCCATAGCCACCCCTAGATTCCTAGATTGGATGTGGTTTGTACGTGGTTGAAGGCCCTACATAATTAAAGGAAAGCTTCTTATGCTTCTCCTACCACATAAAACTTATATACTTCCCTTTATCCAACCGTCTATTTTGAATGGAGGGCTAATATTGCCCCAATCACAACATCACTGCTCTATACTATTTTATTTTAAATTTTTTTGTATATATTATTTTGACACCACATTTTGCACGTCCAATCCTCTATTGAACTCACACTAGCGAAAAATAAAAATAAATTATTTCTAATAAAATAAAATGACCAAAATACCTTTAAAATATTCAAGGGGTATTTTGGTCATTATATTTTTTAAAAAATTTATGTTTAATATATTTTATAGATGCGCCCCGATGAGAAAATGGTATATACCAAATTTCATATTCATACAATTTGAATACAAAATATTAAAAATAAAATATTTTGAGATGTCAGATCTAATATCAAACGATGAGCGGCTCTCTTAATCAAAATTTGAGGGCTCGATGCTAGGAGAAGCATAAATCTTCTACGTTGCAGCAGGAGAAGTATAGAAACGTTTCCCAATAATTAAAGCACAATGTACCTTGAAATAGTATAGAAAAGTGATGTTGCAATACAAAAAATCTGTGTTGACTATTTTCATCATTTGTAAATTTGAACCGTCGTAGGAGAAAAATTAATGACAAACCCAAACCAATATGTTTCACCTACAAAAAATCCAAAGCATTAGGTGCCAAATATTTGTTTGACTTTACAATTTTTCCTCTTTTTGATAAAGTTACATAGGAATGGAACTTAAGACATATTGTGACTTTTTCTATTCTTTTCTTTGTTTTTTCAATTTTTCTAGTTTGAATATTTTTAACAAACTTTTAACTTTGGAAAGAACCCTTTAAATTTGTCTCCAATATAGAAAAAGAAAAATTAATGACAAACCCAAACTAATAGGTTTCACCCACAAAAAATCCAAAGCATTAGGTGCCACATATTTGTTTAATTTTACAATTTTTCCATTTTTTTGATAAAGTTACATAGGAATGGAACTTGAGACATATTGTGACTTTTTCTTTTCTTTTCTTTGTTTTTTCAATTTTTCTAGTTTGAATATTTTTAACAAATTTTCAACTTTGGAAAGAACCCTTTAAATTTGTCTCTAATATAGAAAAACCAAGCTAAATTTCAATAGATTAGGGGAGTAGTGGTATGAATGGATACCACATTACTATTTTTTCAATAGATTCGGGAGTTAGATTTTGAAGGTGTGAAATTGAGGGTAGCAGTAGGAATGAATACCACAATGTAGTATCTGGGTGTGAGAATGCTATCGCCACAACCCAACCCTTATGTTCCAATAAATAGCCTTTAGTATACAAACAACGCATTCTTCAAAGTGTAGAATGCACCTATTTGGATAAGCAAATTATGTGAATTACTTTTCTCTTGAAAAAAAACATTACCACTTGAGCTAACAAGACAAGTAAATTTATTGCTGGGCAGGGATTTGGTGCATCAGCTGACTCACCGATTTGAATGTGATTTCCTTACAAAAACTCATTTTATAGGTTGATAACATTGAGTGCCACCATCATGAATCTGAAAAATGAATGGATTTTAAATTTTGAAAATAGACTTTATTTTTGGACCATTCATTTTAATTATTCGCATATAATTATAACTTTAATACTTTTAAGTTGCAAAATCATGAATCCAAAGTAGACATGCCTCAAGAATGACTTAAACTGGATTTTAGATCCTAAATCCATATGTAAGATTGTTTTTGGAAGGGAATTGCTTAACTTCCTTAAACTTTCCCCCTAATAAAGGGAAAATTTAAAATGAAACCTTATTGAAACACGGTCCCCTTCCAAAAATCCATCTTGAGGAGGATCTAAATGTCCCTCTAGGAGTATTTCATCTTAGATATGTGACTTCTCAGCTCAAAAAGTAGTGCAAATAAAATGATTTGCGCGGAACTACGACATTGTTCAACTCCAAAGACTAAATTAGTATAATCTTAAGGTTCAAACTATTTTCTTTTTAAATTCATGATCGCAGTGATTCTGTAAATTTTTAGGTTCACAATCCATCTCTAAAATTATTGAATGAGGCTACATTTGAATCTAAAATTATTGAATGAGGCTACATTTGAACAGGTGTGTAGGTTAACGCCCCCAAACCTGTTCTTAACATAGTTAGCAAGTTGGGGACTATCAATAAATAGGTTCACCATAAAATCGGAAACAAATCGTTTTTATTTTAAAAAATCAGATGAAAAAATTGGGTAAAAAATATGGAACGGCAAAAATATTTCATACAAAGATATCGTTGATATATCGGATTAGGCTCAAAAAATCAAATAAATTTATAATATTAGAAATTTTGAAATTTAAAAAAAAAAAATTTATGTCAAAGCCATCAATTACTAATTCATCTATAAAAACTTTACTAAACTAATATAATTAAGTCAATTAATTTAGATGCCTCGTGACTCTCATTCAATCATCCAATATTAAATATATAATTAACTAGTATATACCAAAAAAAAATGTATCATATAAATCTACCCGTTAAATATTTTAAGAAACATCACACCTACTTATTACATAAAAAAACGAATATACTATATAAATTTATTCATTAAAATACTTTAACTATGGTATAGTGACAAATATACTCTATAAATTTATTCATTAAATACTTACACATCACACATACTTAGCAGGTACCAAAAAAAATACATGATTTTTGTTTTCTCAATACAATGATTTAACTATGGTATGGTGTATATGGTCACTCCATAACTATGGTTAAAGTTTTATAAATTTTTTTAATTGAAAAGAGGCTCATAGAAATTTGGGTTTCACAACTGTGATTACGGTTTTGAGAGAGAAGAAGGCCCGTAGAAATTTGGGTTTCACATCTGTGTTTACGGTTTAGAGAGAAGAAGGAAGAAAGAAGGAAGAAAGAAGAGAAGAGAGAAGAAAGAAGAAAGAAGAAGGAAGAGAAGAAAGTAGGGCTGGGCCCATATCCATTAGGATTTGTAGAGAGAATAAGAAGGAAGAAGAAAGAGTTCATGGGCTTCACAAACCCTAATAGGAGTCCTGATTTTTAGAGAGAGAAAAGGATTAACTCTAATGGAAGAGGCCTTGATTTTTAGAGAGAGAAAAGAAAGAATCCTAATGGAAGAGACCCTAACTGATTTTTAGAGAGAGAAAAGGAAGATGGGATGCTGATTTGCGATAATTTGAAGAGGGTTGTTCTCTCTAAATTGGGATAGTTTGAAGAGGGTTGTTCATTCTTTTGGGGAAACAGGATAGTTTGAAGTGGGTTTTTTATTTTCTTGTGAGAAACAGCAAGCAAAGCGGAAGGATTAAGTTTGGAGAACTAATGCTATATGTACAATTGCTTCGGAAACAAAATATTGATTGCTTGGTCCTGTAGTCACGCTCTCTGCTTCTCATTCATCAGTAAAAGACTATGTTTTGAGCTCTAATTTGTACCATAAACAGTATTTTCATAAAAACAATTATCACAAATAATCACATAAATCTGTATGTATATGATTTATTTACACAATGATTTACTTTATAAAATGATTTGCTATAAATAATATTTCAATGATTTTCCAAACTAACAACTGAAATATGCATCTATTTGTTCAAGTTTTTTTAAAAAATTCATACCATCAACCTATTGTGGCTTTGAAGAACACAATGGGATAAAAGTTTCTATTTTAGCCTCTCTTTTTTTTAATAATATTTTTTTTTCAAAAGCGTGAGAGTAGCAATGGCTTCAATACACAAAACAGGAAAAAAAAACTTTCAAAAAGAAAAAATTTAGGTAAAAAAGGATACGATTTTTTTGTCAGATTTAAATCGTATTATGAAAAAAACACATTTTAAATGGTTTTATGAAAACGACGCGATTTCTTACCAACCTTTTCAAATAGTCTCCGTTTAAAACAGTTTCTATAAGAACGCCAACTTTTTGAAAAAATCGCCGATTAAACAACGATTTGCGTTCTTACAATATGGTCATGCCACCTGAAAATTTATTTAAGTGCTAAAGTCAATCAATTTAACATCAATAATATTTCAAGATTTTTTTTGACTTAGGTATCCCCTCAAGAATTTCATTAAAAATATACAAATTATCCAGGTGATAAGCATGAAGCCGCATCTCAATAGGTAGAACCGTAGAGTACTAACATGATGCAACTAACAAACAGTGGATGGTTTATTGGCCGCTTGATGCAATCACCCGGCTTTCTCCACCATCTGTCCGTGGAAATGCAAAGTTTAGGTTACACTAGTACAAAGCTTTAGGATCCCATTTTATGGAAAAAAAAAAGTATACAATTAGACTATTTACATTTGGTAGGAGGTGGTCAAACTTAATTTTGACCGTTGGATATAAAATTGGATGGTTGCATTTATCTCATCGACGAAGCTCAAACTTAAAAAATAATAATAATAATGAACTTTGTGACACCCAACCATCATATTTCACCTTAGATGGTTATAAACAATGGTTTAAAAAACGGATCGGTGATCAGGATCGGGCTTCCAAAAAATCGATCCGGATCGGCGAATCGGCGATCCGAATCAGGAATCTGGTGAATCGGTCAGAATAAAGCTTAAAAAAAATTCGAAAAAATTATTAAAATTCATTATAAATATTGTTTTTTAGGAATTCAATAAAAAATGAGGGTACTCCATTAAGAATTTTCATGTTTTTGAATGAATATGCGAATATTGATATGTTCTTTCCCTGCATGAACTGCCATTCAGCATTTAATTTACAGTATTTCGTGCTCATCCCTACACTGTTGCTGTTGGGACTCGATATGTGAATAATATGGCTGGGATAGGGTGGCCTCAGAATCATCATCTCTCTCATTTTCTCTTTGAATAATATGGATTAAAAAAAAAAATAACAAATTTTCAAAAAAATCGATCATGGATTAAAAAAAAAATCACAAATTTTCAAAAAATTCTATCATGGATTACAAAAAAAAATTCGATCATGGATTAAAAAAAAAAAATCACAAATTTTCAAAAATTCAATCATAGATTACATAAAATTCGATCATGGATTACATAAAATTCGATCATGGATTACAAAAAAAAACAAAAAATTCAATCGTGGATTACAAAAAAAGAAAAAAACAGTTCGATCATGGATTACAAAAAATTCAATCATGGATTACAAAAAACTCTATCATGGGTTACAAAAAAAGCAAAAAACAAAAAATTCAATCATGGATTACAAAAAAAAAAACAAACATTTCGATCATGGATTACAAAAAAAAACAAAACATTTCGATCATGTATTACAAAACATTCGATCATGGATTACAAAAAATTCTATCATGGGTTACAAAAAAAAAAAAAAAAAAAAAAAATCGATCATGGATTACAAGAAAAGAAAACAAACATTTCGATCATGGATTACAAAAAATTCTATTATGGGTTACAAAAAACCAAAAAATTCGATCATGGATTGCAAAAAAACAAAAACAATTCGATCATGGATTACAAAAAAATCGATCAAGTATTACAAAAAAATCTATCATGGATTACAAAAAAAAAAAAAAAAAAACCGTACGGGACTCGCCGATTCATTGTTCGGACTTGCCGATTCCGTACAGTGAATCGGCAATTCACTGTACAGAATCGTCCGGTTCTCTCTAGAACCGGACGATTTTCGATTTTTTAGGCGATCCGGTCCCCTTTTCACGATTTCCGAGTCGAACCGGGCGAGTCCGGTTCGACTCGACGTTTTTTAAAATACTGGTTATAAGTAATTGTGACTTTCTTGTATTCAAATGAATAGTCGCATTATGTACAAACACTTTAGAAATTAGTTACTTTCAATTTCAACTCATTTAAAAGAAATATCAATAGAGAGCAACTCATTTTACCTTTCATGTTCCCCGTCTTTATATCATTTTATCCTTTCCTTAGAAAATCGTTTAATAAAAATAAGGAAAGCCTCACCTCATAACTCATCGAAAATTGCATTCAAGCATTAGAAAACCTTTACATCAATCATCTTGACTTAAACATTATGGTTGTCAAAAACAAAAAAAAAATTTCAAGCTTTAAAAATAGTGTATATTGTAACAAACTATCTAAACCACTCATTTCGCCCTAAAAGTAAGTGTTCATAAGTCCGCAAGATCTATACTATTTTTTTAGTTTCAAATTTGATTGCTAGCATTGAAAATTTATTTTTAGAGCCATCATGGAAATTTCCGTTGCCTAAAGTGCTTTTCGAAAACAGTTTGAGGTGAGGCTTTATTTTGTCTTCATAAAACCTATGTCTTATAGAAACCTCATCCTTTTTATTCATGTGGTGGGACAAACTTGGAGGAGTTGAGCAAGTGGTAGGGAGAAAAATAGATAAAAAATAATGAGTTTAGTTGAGGGTTGAGCATGTGGTAGGGTGAGAAGTACTTTTTCTAGTGGTTCAAACTTTAAAGCAAGTAAACTTTTGAGAAGTCTCCCAAATAGTACAAGTGCCCACACATGACATCAAAATTATTGAGCATGATTGGGGGGTGATGGAGCAAAGTGCAAAGATGAGGCCCAATGAACCGTGTAAGTGACCACACGGCTCACCAAAAGTGAGTCCGTAGCTGCATGTCATTGGGCTCACTACTAGCCTGTGCGCATGGATTTGGGATTTGGGCTTCCTCTTATTTTTTGGGCGTTTCTGTCAGGCGGTGCTCCCAATGTCAGCTTGGGTCGCCCACCAACTGGTTTCGGTCGACTCGGTGATCAAACCAACTCCATATTATCGTGAGTTTACTAAAACAATTAAAAATAGTGCGGTTTTTATAAGGTTGCAACCTTAAACAATCCAATTAAGGCGCATCTCCAAATCTTATCATAACATGTAATTAGAAAATTTTAAACTTTGTTGTAAATTTTTTTTTTTAGAATTATCTTAAAAACTATTTTCATACCTAATTAGAAAATTTTAAACTCTAAAATGGTTAAAATCAAATAGATCTATAAACATATGAAAATCTTGAAAATGGACGGTCAAGATAATGTGTTGCAAGATGCACTATTTTTTGGGACTCAATTTTTTTTTTTTTTTTTAATATTCATACATTTCGATGTCGAGATGATCAATTGGAGGGTTTTTAAACATTAAAACAGCTTTTCCGATAGATTTTTGAGGTGCATCGGTGATTCTACATTTTAAGGTTACAACCTTATATAAACTTTTCCCTATCTTAAAACTAAAAAAATTAAAACTAATTGGTTTGTGAAAAAAATTGTCAAATAGGTGTGTGAAAACTTAGATTTGCTTACCTATAAGAATGGATTGGTGACCCAGATCGCTCATCGAAAAAAAAAATTTGGGATGAGCGATCTGGCCAATAAAAAATGTAAAAAATTAAAGAACAAAAAACTAACAAAAAACTGAAAAAAAATAAAAAAATAAATAAATAAAAAAAAAGCTGGGACCAGTTTTTTCAAAGAAGCAACCACAATTAGCTCGATATTATGGCAAAACCAAGCCAGCCCCTCTGCTTCTCGATCCAGATCAACAGGTTCCGATCTGACCAGTTATGTTAGAGAATCAACTACAACCAGCCCGATATTTTTGTAGAACCTCCCCTCCAGTTCCCTATCCTGATTGGCAAGTTTCAATCCAATTGCCCTTTTTTAAAACCCTTGCAATAAAAAATGTTGTTCTTTGTAACAAATTTATGGAGGGATGAAATATGAACAATTTGAAACAAATTTCAATGTGTTTTGTTGCGCAATTTGACAGGGTAAATAAAATAAAGGAGCAAGGTTTTCTAGGCTTCAAAACAGAAAAAAAGGAGGTTTTGATGTAAAAACCTCACCCCAAAACTGAATTTTTCTAAAATAGGCCTTCTATTGAATCTACAATGGAATAATTTATGCCGAAATTGATCTATTAGGAGGGGTTTTGTAGCATAGGATCAACAATTGATCCAAAAAGGCCAGAAAAGTAAACACTCAAAAGCTATTTCTCAAGGTTTTTTCATGCCGATAAGGGTCCCAATGATCCTAATTGTTCGCGTCTACTCAGGCGATTCTAAGTTGACTGGTTGGTTTTTTAATAACAAAAAGTGTAAAGGCCATGAGTATGACCATGTCCATGTAGGCTAACATTAAAAAAGAAGAGGAAAATATAAGGGGGTGGACCCCTTGCAATATCACTAAAATGTCAAAAGATTACAAATTATACACACTTTTAAATTTTTACATCAATTAATATGTTCTACCTTCTTTTTTTTTTAAATGCTCCTATTCAATTTTAAAAAGTCAGAATAATTAAGCGTATTTTGATAATTTTTACCCCAATTATCATTCAGTTAAGATGTCTCATAAGGTAAAATTATAAAAGCACATGTAATCGTTTGGGCTTCCCGACACCGAAAAGGCAATTTAGAAATTTTTCAATATCTCCTTTAGAGAATATAAGTTCTTACTGCATAATATTAAAAGCATATATTGTAATTTATAATCTTTTAACTCAGTAATACCGTAAGGGGTTTTAAAACTTTTTTTAATATTTTCCCCGAAAATGAAACCCAGCTAGCCTAAGGTGAATATCCGCATCTTTATCAATTGTTCAGTATTCAAGAGTTACTTTTTTTCAATATTCAAATTTTTTAATATTTTCCCAGAAAAAAAAAATATAATAAGCATGATTGAGAATGAAACTCAGATAACAAAAAAGTGGCGACGCCTGAGAGATTCGAACTCTCGCGGGCAGAGCCCATGTACTTAGCAGGCACACGCCTTAACCACTCGGCCAAAGCGTCTCGATGAACGAGTTGATGGAAATAATAAATAATATTCTCTTAATATTTTTTAATAACATTATTTTAATATCTATCAATAGCAATGAAAGAACTCGCGAACGGCTAGTACCCATCTTTCAAAAATACAATTTTCCCCCGCCATACACTCTTTTCTGCATCCCCTTCTTTATGCTTCGTTCCTCTCGCTTCCATGTAGAGGCAGCTATGGCTTCACCTGCAATTGCCCATTTGCCCATTTCCCCCATTTACACACCAAAACCCCAATGTCAATCCCCCCACAACTCTAACCCTAATTCTACTCTTACCCCACAACTCCCTTTCATCCTTCAAAAACTCGAATGGTGTCGAAACATGGAAGAATTGAAGCAAATTCATGTCCCTGTAATCAAACTAAGCCATCTACAATCCACACTAGTTCTGAGCAAAATCTTGTCATTTTCTTCTATTTCTCCTTTTGGAAACATCGATTATGCACTTGCCTTTTTCTGTCAGATCACAAACCCAACTACCCATTTCTACAACTCCATCATAAGGGGCCTTTCTCAAAGCAAAAAGCCCGAAAAAGCAATATTAATTTTTAAAGACATGGTCCAAAGAGGGGCGATTCCTGATAATTATACATACCCATTTATCATTAGAGCTTGCGCTCGACTTGGGGCATTACAGGAAGGAGAGGAGATTCATGCTCAAGCTATTAAAGTTGGGTTGCTTTGTGATGTCTATGTAGTCAACAATCTGATGAGAATGTATGCTGATTGTGCTTGCATCGAAGCTACCCGCCAATTATTCGATGAAACCCACGAGCTTGATTTGGTCTCTTGGACTACATTGATTACCGCATATGCAAACTTGGATTTTCATAGGGACGCAATTGACGCCTTTCTCAACATGACTTTGGCGAAAATAAAGGCAGATGAGGTGACAATGACTGTTGTTTTATCTTCATGTGCTCAATTAGGGGACCTTGAATTGGGTGAAAGGGTCCACAAGTACATAGAGAAAAATGGGGTGAAATTAGATGTATTTGTGGGTAATGCTTTGGTTGATATGTATTTGAAATGTGGTGACATGAACATGGCTTTGAAAATTTTCGATGGAATGCCTAAAAGAAATGTAGTCACATGGAATGCTCTTATTGCTGGACTAGCACAGCAAGGGTTTTCTAAGGAGGCATTGTCAGCTTTTCGCCAATTATTGTGCACAAATGAGGCCACCCCAGATAGCCACACTATTGTTGGGGTGCTTTGTGCTTGTGCTAGCTTGGGCGCTCTAGATTTAGGCAAATGGATCCATGCCTATATAGGAAAGAATAACATTGAAACAAATGGGTTTGTTGGTAACGCGCTTATTGACATGTATGCGAAGTGTGGGAGCATAGACAGTGCATTCCTAGTCTTTAGTGACATGAGAGTCAAGGATGTGTATTCTTGGACGGCCATAATTGTAGGGTTCGCCATTCATGGGAAGGGTCCAGAGACCCTAGAGATCTTCATTGAAATGATAAGGCAAGGGATGGAGCCCGATAGTGTTACACTAATTGGAGTTCTATCTGGATGTAGCCATGCTGGGTTGGTTGAAGAGGGTCGACACCATTTCAAGGCCATGCCAAACTTGTATAAGCTCACACCTCAAATTGAGCATTATGGATGTATGGTTGATCTCTTTGGTAGAGCCTCACTTTTCGAGGACGCCATGAAGATCATTGATGACATGCCTATGGAACCTGATGCCTCAGTTTGGGGTGCCCTTCTTGGGGCTTGTAGGATCCATGGTAAGGTTGATCTAGGGGAAAGAATTGCCAAAAAGCTTATAGATCTAGAGCCTACACATGATGGAACTTATGTCCTTATATCGAACTTATATGCATCTAATAAGAGGTGGAAAGATGCGATAAATGTGAGGAAAACAATGAAGGGTTTGAAGATTAAGAAGCAACCAGGTTGTAGCCTCATAGAATTGGATGGTGTAGTCTACGAATTTCGAATGGGAGAGGAATCACATCCTCAAACTAAAGATATATACTCCATGTTAGAAGAGATTACAGAGCGTCTGAAACACGCAGGGTACACAGCAAACACTTCACAAGTGTTGCTTGATGTGGATGAGGAGGAAAAGGAGTACGCATTGTGCAGGCACAGTGAAAAGCTGGCTATTGCTTTTGGACTAATTAACACTAGCCATGGCACAACACTACGTATTGTGAAGAATCTTAGAGTTTGTAGTGACTGTCACTCTATGACAAAGTTTGTCTCTGAGATTTTCCATCGGGAGATTGTTGTGCGAGATCGGAACCGCTTCCATCACTTCAAGGGAGGATTGTGTTCTTGTGGGGACTATTGGTAGTTAGAAATTTTATTTTCTTATATTTTTTTCTTTTCGTGTTTGTGTTTTGGTGGAGGGAGGGGTGGAATCCCTAGTGTTAATTTGAAACTAAATATACTACAATAAAATGTTGCAGATAGGAAGAAAATCTCTAGGATCCATCGTATCTCACATATTCCTCTCTCTCTCTCTCTCTCTCTCTCTCTCTCTCTCTCTCTCCATTACACTTAGATCATGGTGTACTGATTTCTTTACTGGTTTTTTTTTTTTTGGTTAGTCAGTGGGGGAGAAGGCCCCTACCCATTTTTCATTAATAATAATAATAAAATACAGCTCATAAATTTACGACCCTAGAATAGGACAATTGTGCCACATCATGAAGTAACACGAGATTTTTTTGCTAGTTACTAAGAGCTTGAATGCTCAACTGATGGTGACCGGTCCAAAGGATAATGAGTAAGTTCAAATTGGAAACTTGGAAGTTTTCAAGCCCTGCATAAATGACCATTGTTCCTCCACTCTTTCTATGGGTTGATTAGGTGGGATTTGAGCATAGGATATTTGTGATGCACCCTACAAACCCTAAACAAAGCCAAATGACCCAATTCTAAGAACCCAATGAAAATCCAAATATTCCATTATTATAGGTTTATCTCTATGTTTATCATAAACCATGTAGTAGGTTGAATAGATTGGTCCACGATCTTATATGGATGGTTCTGCTTTGTTTTCTTATCCATTTGATTAGATGATTGGGTGATGTTTGATTGTGTATTGGAAAGTGTCACTTGGGAAAAGGTGTGTGGCCCTCCACAAGCTACTTGTTATTTGTTAGTGGGGTCACAAACTCGCTACAAAACAGCAGAGTGCTCATTATATTTTTCTCATATCTCTCTTGTGGACCATAATTCAGATCTCCCCTCTTGATTCCCCTGTGAAATAAATCTCTCTCTCTCTCTGCATTGATTTCATGATAAATCTATCCATCCACCTTGATTTTGTGAGGAAATTAGCTATCATTTTACTTGCATCTAACTCTACTTGAGGGAAGAGAGGACTAACTGAAATTGAGCAGAACGAAAGAAAAATGATTCTGGGTTCCCCGACCCGGCCCATGACCGGTTTCCACGGCCGGTTTGTGCAATTAAACACTACTTCGGGTTTCCCAACCACCGAGGCAAAGCGACGGACAATCCGACACTTTAATGTGGAGATGTGATTTATGTAAGACAAAATTAAAATATTAAATTGACGTGCCATATCCATGTATTCATTCGTGGAAAAGCGTTTAGCACCGGGGAACACATTCTTACATTTGCATCCCACGGCACATACCATCCGACCAAAGATTCCTTTTACAAAAACATAAAAATAAATGACTTAAAAATTTCCTTCAAAAAAAGACTATCTTTTTTAGTTTTTAAAATTTATTTTTTTAACCATGTTAGGGATTTCATATTCTTTCAAAATTAGGATCAAAATCTAATTCATAAATGGATTATTATGGGGGGGCACATTTCTACATATGAGTTTGGGGACCCATATAAACCGTATCCTTCATTTATTAAGTATATTAATGTGCAAAAATATATGTAGTCTCTCTAAAATAAAAATTGGAATTGTATACAATGAGACCATTTACCTTTGGAACAAGGAGGTCACAATTACTTACAACCATCCGATGTGAAATCTGATAGCTTGAGTCACAAAGTTCAAGAAAAATTCTTTTGAACGTTGAGCTTGGTCAAAGAAATAAATGCAGCCACCCAATTTGACATCCGATGGCCAAGATTTATTGTGACCACTTTGTACTAAAGGTAAATGATCTCATAATATACTTTCATATAAAAATTATCACACTTTCTCTTAAAAAATAGATCAGTACACTCTCTCGCTACAATAAATAAGAAAAAAGGAAAACTACTAAAATAAAAGTCTAACTTACAAATTTTTTAGTATTTTTGTTAAATTGAGTAAAAAAAAAAGAAAAATTTGCGGTCTCTCTACCCCCCTTTTATGCAAATGTAACAAAAATGGGTGTAAGTAATTTGTTTAAGTCTTGATTTTCTTAAAAAAAATTAATTTCTTTTAAAAAATGCCTACGTGATTAGGAATGTAACGTTTGGTTCACGTTTAAATATTTTCTAGAAAACATTTTCACATGAAAAAGTCCTCTCATATGGTGCAATGTGGGAATATTTTTATACCAATTGGTCTTAGTGCATCTTTTTACATTAATAGGCAACTAATTGATGTAAAAATATTCCCATACTTGATCACATGAGAGATTTTTTTTTATGTGAAAATGGTTTCTAGAAAACATTTTCATGTGAACCAAACGTGTAATGTTTTTATTCTTTTAAAATATTCTCAAGCTTTCCCCAAATTGTTTAAAGCACCGAAGTACATCCATCTTTAGATCATACCAAGGAGGCTTATGAAGCGAATCTGATAACATTGCTTTCAGCAATGAACTATCAAGAAAAACTTTGGCAATGTCCATGTATAAGAAGGAAATGTTAGCAATTATCCATGCCCTAAGTAAATGGATGTTGTGCTCAGTAGCATGATGCTTTATTATCTACACTAATCATCACAGTCTCAAATATTTTGTGGAATTCGTAACTTTGACTCTCAAGTAATCAAGCCCATGGGGTATAACTACGAAATTCTCTTTCGAAAAGAGAAGGAGAAAGTAACCGCATATGCTCTTCACCTCTCCATGAGAAACACTCTTCTCTCATTGTTATATCTTACCTCAACCTAATTAGACAGATGTCATTGAAGAGGGTCCTATGGCAAACCCAAATACAACAGTTAATGAGCTACTTCATCTTGGAAATATTAGATACTAAATGAGTTACATGAGACACTGATTGTGGGGGCATTTAGGATCCCTAAACATACTATTGAAATGAGATTAAGCATGACACCAAATAGTTTGTTGTTGTAGAAATGTGACGTTTGGTACTAACAAATCGGGGGAATCACTAGACTACTAAGGGATAGCTGCAACACCCCCCCAACAAAAACTGCCCCCAGGAAAAAAAACAAACACAAATCATCATCATCAAAATCTTTTCGCAACGAATTGGAGTCGGCTGCACGAATCCTTATTCATCATTTTGCTCAATTAAGGGTCATATCCTCAATGAGACCATAATTCTTCTTACCACTTCTAACCATATCATTTTGGACATATCTCTTGCCTTTTTTGAACCTCATCGAAAACAACCTTAATATTTCAATGGAATTCATTGAGCCACCAAATCTTATAGAAAGTCTCATCATATTAGAGGTGGGTGCCCATATGAGTAAGCAAGCTCACTTTTCTCCTCTATCACACCCATTTACTGTTGTTGTAATTTCTCAATTTTTCTTGATAATATATTTTAAGCTACATGGACTGCCAAGCTCCAATTTGAGTAAGAGCGATGATATTTCCCTGAGTATTTTTATCATGGATTTCTTAAGTTGTAGAGTACCTAGTTCAAAGTTAGTTCATTGCACCATTTCGAAATTAACAAGCAAACTAAATTGGTCAACAAACGTGTGAAGATTTACTTATGGTACTTAGTATCAACCAAATCCAAACATCGGGTTTAATGGCTTCCATTGGTTGTAGCACCCACCGCCTCTCCACCAAAATAGCCTCATATGAAGTTGCCTATGGGCAACCCCTCCATTTTCATGCAGGGGTGGCAATGGACCCAGGACCCGACCTAGGTCTCGAACCCAAATAGTATTCGAGTCCAATATCAACATCCGGACCAAACAAGACCTGTTGCCACCCCTATTTCATGTTAGATAGCATTGGAGAAAAAACCGTTTGATTTCTAGATTTAGAACTACAAAGCCAAGAGAATATATTGCATGAATTTTGAGGGAAAAATCTAAATTTATCAAAAATTTGTTTGAAATAACAAGCGAATAAAAAATACAAAGAAAAAGAGTTCTAAGTAAGTGATGTGAGAAACAGTCTTTATCTGTATTCAATGAGTTAAATTAGATAAAATACAATTGTGGATTTATAAAGAGGGTACAACTAATACTTGCTAAAACTATAGGATATAGTTTCTATATAGGTCTAGTATATAATTAGACACTGACAGATCATAATATCCAGTTGCCATATCTGTTGTAGTTGTCATATCTATTCACACTCCCCCACAAACTCTAGATGATTTTAAAGGAATCATGGAGAGTTTGGAAACAAATTGTGAGAAAGGATACAGGGGAAGAGACTTATTGAAGAAGTTGGCGACATGTGTTGCGGTGGGCATATATGGTACGAAAATTATGCCTGCTAGATATTATTGTCAAACATAGTGGCAATCGACTTCAATATGTTTTGTACACTCATAGAACTCCGGATTTTTTGAAATGTAAATAGTACTCTTGTTGTCACAATAAAGTGGAGTAGGAGTAGAAATAGTGATACCCATGTCTTCGAGCAACGTAGCCAGACAATCTTGGTGGTAGTTTGTGTCATAACCCGATATTCAGCATTCATACTTGATTTAGCTATTCATTTTTGTTTCTTGCTTTTCCAAGAGATAAGAGAATCACCGAGAAAAATGTAGAATCCTGTGGTAAATTTACGATCACTTGGATTACTTACAAAATCGGAGTCTTTCTAGGCCCGGAGCTCAAATGAAGTAGAAACGGAGAAGAATAAAGCTTGGTAACATGTATCCCTGATATAACGAATGATGTGCAAAATGGCAACGAGAAGTACAAAAAGCGGAGCACTCAGAAACTAACTAATCATATGTACTGCATAAGCAATATCTAGGCATGAAATTGTCAGATATATCAGTTTTCAAACTAGTTGCCTAAAAAAGTTAGATCAGGAAGGGCTTCACCATCAGTAGCCCGAGATTTGGCATTATCCTCAAGAGGGGTATCAACTCTCTTTGTATCATCCCGTAGTCGAGCTTAAAAAACATTCTCTGAAGCATATTTTAGATGTGAAAACAAATAGCCACGAGGAGAATATGCAACTTCTAATCCAATGAAATATCGCAAGAAACCCAAATCATTCATTTCAAAAGTGCTATTAAGCTTCTATTTGATTTTGTGAATTGTGCCAATATTATTACCCGAGATAATCATGTCATCCATGTATAATAACAAGAGAAATCATCATGCTGAATTTCAAACACAAAGAGGGCTAGGGCATAATTACTTTGTTGAAATCCAACAGAAAGTACTTCATTATGAAATTTCTCAAACCACGCACTAGGTGCTTATTTGAGTCCATATAAGGCTCGTTGAAATTTACACACTCGTTTTTTGGAATCCACAACACTAGGAGGTAACTTTATATATCCTTCTTTATCAAGATCACCGCTGAAAAAAGTAATTTTGACATCTAATTGATAGAGAGACTATTGTTGAATAGAAGTTAAGTGTACGAATTGTAGTCATATGAGCGACGGGAGTAAAAGTTTCTGCAAAGTCGATGCCATATTATTGATTGTAACATTTTACTACCAGGCGGGCATTGTATCATTCAAGGCTGTCATCGGCACTGGTTTTAATTTTATATACTCATCGGCAACCAATAATAATTTTTTCTTTCGAGAGAGTTGCCAAGTCCCAAGCATGCATACACTCGAGAGCATTCAACTCATCAATCATTGCTTGTTGCCACTCAAGTTGACTTGCAGCTTCTTTGTAAGTCTGAGGTTCGGAAAAAGAATGAACAAAAATAAGGAATGCTTGGTGAAGAGGTAAGAAGGTTACATAATCAGCAAGTCGGGTAGTGGAAAAGATACCCGGGTGCTCCGTCTAAGAGCAAGGAGCAACAGAGGATCAGCAAGTGCAGGGTTCTGATCAAGACTAGCAGCATGAGGTGATGGAGTTCCTTCTTGGGCTTCAGATAAAGGGACACAGGTGGAATGGCCAGAGGAATTGGGAACAGAATTAGAGAAGGGGTCCAAGAAAGAAAGGTGAGAGGGTGAGGTATCATTTTTATTTTTAAATAATGGAATATGCCTAACCTATGAAGCAACATTTCACAATCTTTGGAGATAACTTATCTCTCTCAGTTGGGGGTAACAAGACAAAGCAAGTGCAGCCAAATACCCGGATGTGGGAATAATCGATTGATCGTGTATAGAGTTTTTGGAAAGGTGTTTCGCCAGATAAAATGAAGGATGACATTATGTTGATGCGAAAGATTGTGGTACAAATAACTTCTGCCCAAAATTCTTTTGGGATAGATGTAGAGAAAAGAAGGGCTATTGTGGTTTCCAATATATGACGATTTTTATGTTTGGCAATACCATTTTGTTCTGATGTATAAGGACATGTTTTTTGGTGTTGAATGTTTTTATTAGCCAAAAATTGTTGGAGCACCCACTGCGTATAGCTTTATGCTTAGTGGAAATTTGGGTTTCTACATATGAACAAAACTGAGTGAAAATTTTATAAAATTCAATGCTATTATTCATAAAGAAAACCCATATATAACGAGTATGATCATCAATAAAGGTTACAAAATATCGTCACCCTGCTTTAGCTAGAATCGGTGCACGACCCCACACATCAGTATGAAGAAGATCAAACATAGAAGATGAAATGGAAGTACTTTGAGAAATTGGTAATGCATGAGATTTAGCGAATTTGCAAATTGCATAATGTTGGACATCAATAAAAAATTTATTTCTAACAGTACCATCCACATTGCGGGAAAATAAGCACTATAAACGAGAACCAGATATGTGATCAAGACGTTGATGCCATAGAGATGTGTCATCAATAGTAGAAACAACACAGACATAAGAGGTTGGCATATGCAGGTAGTCCAGGTGGTACAAATTTCCAACTTTACACTCAGTTCCAATCAATTGCCCTGATTGCCAATCATGTATATAGCAAGAAGATGGAGGAAAAATTATATAACAGTTTGAATAGGTAATCTGACTGACGGACAATAAATTCATGGTAAGGGAAGAAACATGATAAACATCAGAAATCCTTAATTTACTAGAAGGGTCAAAGGTAAGAGATATGGAGCCCATTTTTAAACTTTCATAGTGGTTTCATCGACAATATAGAAGATAGTATTAGAAAAATACTTACAATCAACTAGAGTGGACTCATTGGGGGTCATATGATGAGAAGTTCGTAAGTCCGTCAGCGAAGATACAAAACAGAGTTACCTGAGAAAGAGGGGGTGGGTTCAGAGGCTAGATGTGATTGTAAAAGCATAGACTACACTTGTCCCAATGTAAATGTCACAGGTGGTGAAGTAGGAGTGGGATTGTGACATTCAGTTTGAGTTGGTGGATAGAGCAATGGTTGTCTTGTATCAGCAACAGCAGCAAACATAGGCTTCTTCTTTAGGCATGTGTACTTGATGTGTCAGAGAGAGAATAGCGAAGAGATCGAGAAGAGAAATAAATAGATCGAGAGAATAGCAAGAGACCGAGAGAGAAATCAGAGAGAGAGAAGGAATAGCATAGAAAGAGAGAGAAAGTAGAAAGAGAGGTGTAGGGGTATCTACAGTGAGAGAAAAATTAGAGATAGAGAATAGCGTATAGAAAAAAAGTAGAGAGAGTTGGTGACTGGTGCGATGATTGTGGAGAGAAGTGGGTGTCCACGGTGAGAGAAAAATCAAAGAGAGAGAGGGAGGGGCATCCATGGTGAGAGAGAGATAGAGAAAGAGATACGATGGAATAGAGACAAAAGAGTTTTGAGGTAGAGAGAAAAGAGAGATTTGGGGGCAGAGAGATAAGAGAGAGTAGAGAAATTCGAGGGCAGAAAAATAAAATAGTTAAGATAGATTTTGAGGCAAAGAGATAAGAGAGATTTGAGGGCAGAGAGATAAGAGGGTTTTGAGAGAGAGCGAGAGAATGGAGAGAAAGAGATTAAAGAGAGTAGGAGATCAGAGAGGTTGAGAGAGAGATCAGAGAGATAAGAGAGAGGTCTCAGAGATCGAGAGAAAAGAGAGAGAGTAGAGAAAATAGCGTGGGAAATCCACGCTTTTTCACATAATAGAAAAAAAAGAAAAACAAAGAAATGAGAGATAAGAGGGGAGAAAAGCATCGACCGAGCGACTGAGATTAGAGAGGTCTGAGAGAAATACCGTGACAGAAAAGTTACCCAAAGTCGAGCTTGCATAGATCGTATCCAAGTTTGCATAGATCACAACCGAAGATGCATAGATCGCAGAGAAGGCCATGACAAAATCGTAGAGAACCAAGCTCTGATACCATATGACAAACAATCTTTTTCCTGTATTCAATGAATTAAATTAGATGCATTACAATTGTGAATTTATAGAAACAATCTTTATTAGTATTCAATGAGTTAAATTAGATACAATACAATTGTGGATTTATACAGAGGGTACAACAAATACTTACTAAAACTATAGGATACAGATTCTATATAGGTATAGTATATAATTAGACACTGACATATCCCAATATCCAGTTATCATATTTGTTCACAAGTAATATGGCTTGCCTATGGCTACAACCTTATTGCAAAACCCTTGTGAGGATTCATGAACCTAATGAAGTCAAGCCTAAATTTATGGTACCATATGGGGTTATTGAATTCATTTGACAAGTTGCTTACAAGTTAGAGCTCTCAAAATCATCTGAGCTCCACCTTGTATTTCATGTATCTGCTTCAAGGAAGTAGTAGTTTCAAAGGTCATAGAGTTTCATCAATCCTCATACAAGGGATTATTAGAGTTAGAATATTTCGCTATCTCAAAACACTCCATATGGGCAAATCTCTAAATTGTGTTTTTATTGAGGAGTAATTTACATATAGACACAAAATAAATAAATAAAATATAAAATGGGTCAATTTTGGCAAAAATATATAAGAAGGTCGTTTACTGTATGGTTTTTAATTTTTTTTTCTATAATTCCCAGTTTTAAATTTTTTTTTTAGCTTTTTTCAATTGTTTGGGTTGTATCCTATGTTTTAAGACAGTTGGGGGCCTCGGACTGCACATAATGTATTGCAATACCACAATCTTGGTGGTCAAAGGATGGGAACCTCGGACTGGTCAACAACTGTCCCAAAACATAGGACAAAGCTTAGACAATAAAAATAATAGTAAATAAAAATTAAAAATTAAAACCAGTCTGGGGATCGAGGGGCATTATGAGAAAAATGTAAACAAACTCTACACGAAATTACCTTTCTTGTCATTTTTTTACCAAAATTGACCCATGTTGTATTTTATTTATTTACCAAACCGAGGCTCTAAACAATCAAAGTAAATACCACCTTTAAATATTGTCAAGAAACGTGGTTTTAATACTAGAAATCTTTGTAATAGCCTTAAAATATATTTTCATCTCTAATTATAAAATTTGAAGCTTCAAAAATAATGTAGATCGAGCAAACCTAAAAAAACTTGAAAATCTTGAAAATTGACGGTCAAAAAATACATTGCAAGTTGCGCTATTTGTAAAACTTGAAATCCATTTTTTTCTCATATTCATACATCTTGAAGTCGAGATAATCCATTTGAAGATATTTGGACATCAAAACAACCTCTTCTAGTGAAAATTTTGATGTGTGCCCCAATTTGATTATTTAGAGCCTTGTATTTATATGAACTTTTGGAAAATATCTTCATAGACCCTAATTTCATATATGATTTCCCAATACTCCCACATATGTAGATTATATTTGAAACTCAGGATGGACAAAAAAAAAAAAAGAGTGGCCTTTCCCATCTATCGCTTTCTCTCCTTTCTCATTGTCGAAGGGGGTTCAATGATTGAGAACCAGACCAGAAAATTTTTGGAGCAAATAAAACAACTGAGATTTGGTGTTAGGGCGAGGGCGTGAAAGAGAGAGCCAAAGCCTTTTGGTTGCTAGATTTAGAGAGAGAGAGAAAGAGAGAGAGAGAGAGAGAGAGAGAGAGAGAGAGAGAGAGAGGGCAAAAAAGCGAAACTAGAGAGATGGAGAAGGAAAAGAGAAAAGCTCGAATGGAAAAGATAGCGATATTTTGAAATTTATTTGGGATGGAAACATGGTATAAAACGTGGTTATATGTTGAGGGGGTTAGTAGAAAGATTTTTTAAAAAGTTAATGCCTCTAGATACATTTTAAATTTGTGGATCTATTGAGAAATCAGACACAAAGTATACGTTGATATCACACAAGGTCGACAATGATATTTACCTTAAACTTTTTCTTTTATTTTATATCTATACATAAAAGGGAAAAGTTTACATAGGGTCGAAGCTCTAAACAATCAAATTTGAGCCTACCTCAAAAATTTCACTAGAAGAGGTTGTTTTGATGCCTAAAATATCTTCAAATTGATCATCTCGACATCAAGATGCATGGATATAAGAAAAAAAAATGGGTCGCAAGTTTTGGAAATAGTGTATTTTGTGACATATTTTTAGACCGTCAATTTTCAAGATTTTCATGTTAGGATAGATATGTCAATCTACACTATTTTTTAAGCTTTAAACTTTATAAAAAATAAAAATATATACTTTAAGGCTATCACAAAGATTTATAATATTAAAACTACATTTCTCTACAGTATTTTTGAAGCTTTAAACTCTATAAAAAAATAAAAATATATACTTTAAGGCTATCACAAAGATTTACACTATTAAAACTACATTTCTCAACACTATTTGAGAGTAAGCTCTAATTTAATTGTTTAAAGATTAAGCTCTATACAAACCGTACCCGTACATAAATTGCTCTTTTTTTAATGTTGGTCGACTAAAAAGGGTTCGAACCAGTGTTTTAAAAAATGCCGAGTCGAACCGGACTAGCCCGGTTCGACTCGGAAATCGCAAAAAGTGGATCGTATTGGCTAAAAAATCGGAAATCGTCCGGTGCTAGAGAGAACCGGACGATTCTGTACAGTGACTCGCCGATTCACTGTACGGAATCGGCGAGTCCGAACAGTGAATCGGCGAGTCCCGTACGGAATTTTTTTTATTATTTTTTATTTTATTATTTTTTTTATTTTTTATTTTTTTGTAATCCATGATAGATTTTTTTGTAATACTTGATCGATTTTTTTGTAATCCTTGATCGAATTGT
This sequence comes from Amborella trichopoda, assembly GCF_054954075.1. NCBI lineage: Eukaryota > Viridiplantae > Streptophyta > Magnoliopsida > Amborellales > Amborellaceae > Amborella > Amborella trichopoda. Next base: position 46,399,204 of record NC_142338.1, on the reverse strand, counting down.
TTTTGTTTTTTTGTAATCCATGATCGAATTTTTTGTTTTCTTGTAACCCATGATAGAATTTTTTGTAATCCATGATCGAATTTTTTGTAATCCATGATTGAAATGTTTGCTTTTTTTCTTGTAATCCATGATCGAATTTTTTGTTTTTTTTTTTTTTTTTTTTGTAACCCATGATAGAATTTTTTGTAATCCATGATCGAATGTTTTGTAATACATGATCGAAATGTTTGTTTTTTTTTTGTAATCCATGATCGAAATGTTTGTTTTTTTTTTTGTAATCCATGATCAAAATGTTTGTTTTTTTTTTTGTAATCCATGATTGAATTTTTTGTTTTTTGCTTTTTTTGTAACCCATGATAGAGTTTTTTGTAATCCATGATTGAATTTTTTGTAATCCATGATCGAATTGTTTTTTTCTTTTTTTGTAATCCACGATTGAATTTTTTGTTTTTTTTTTGTTTTTTTTTGTAATCCATGATCGAATTTTATGTAATCCATGATCGAATTTTATGAATCCATGATCGAATTTTTTGTAATCCATGATTGAATTTTTTGAAAATTTGTGATTTTTTTTTTTTTAATCCATGATCGAATTTTTTTTTGTAATCCATGATAGAATTTTTGGAAAATTTGTGATTTTTTTTTTTTAATCCATGAACAAATTTTTTTTTGTAATCCATGATAGAATTTTTTGAAAATTTGTGATTTTTTTTTTTAATCCATGATCGATTTTTTTGAAAATTTGTTTTTTTTTTTTTTAATCCATACTATTCAAAGAGAAAATGAAAGAGATGATGATTCTGAGGCCACCCTATCCCATCCATATTATTCACGTATCGAGTCCCAACAGCAACAGTGTAGGGATGAGCACGACAGTGCAGGTGAGTATGAAAGATGGACAATCTTCGGGGATTTTAGATTGGGAACACAACAAAACACTAACACTCAGGGATTTGAGAATAGTCAAATGCCTGCTAATATCGATTATTCGTTTTTAGATCGAATCAATGAATTGTTAAACGAATTCAATCAATGGCACCAGCGTGACCAAGAAGAACAATAACGTCGTCTATCATTTTATTTTTAGATCATATGTTATTAATTTTATGCTTTATTGTAGTCCATGTATGTTGATATACTTATTCAATGATAATTATATGTTTATCCTTTTATGTGATGTAAATTAAATGCTGAATGGCGGTTCATGCAGGGAAAGAACATATCAATATTCGTATATTCATTCAAAAACATGATAATTCTTAATGGAGTACCCTCATTTCTTATTGAATTCCTAAAAAACAATATTTATAATGAATTTTAATAATTTTTTCGGATTTTTTTTAAGCTTTATTCTGATCGATTCACTCGATTCCCGTTTCGGATCGCCGATTCGCCGATCCGGATATGTTTTTTGGAAGCCCTATCCGGGTCACCGATCCGTTTTTTAAACCATTGGTTCGAACCAATAATAGCATAAATTGATTGAGCGGTTTGTTCATTTTCATCCTCTCAAATCAAACTCCACTAGGGAGCAATAACATAAATTGATTGAGCGGTTTGTTCATTTTCATCCTCTCAAATCAAAGTCCACTAGGGAGCTTGCATGGATCAAATCAGTGTTTTAAAAAAACGTTTGGAAATCGCAAAAAGTGGATTGTATCGGCTAAAAAATCGAAAATCGTCCGGTTCTAGAGAGAACCGGACGATTTTGTACAGTGACTCGCCGATTCACTGTACGGAATCGGCGAGTCCGAACAATGAATCGGCGAGTCCCGTACGGAATTTTTATTTTTATTTTTTTTTATTTTTTTATTTTTTTATTTTTTTATTTTTATTTTTTGTAATCCATGATAGATTTTTTTGTAATACTTGATCGATTTTTTTGTAATCCATGATCGAATTGTTTTTGTTTTTTTGTAATCCATGATCGAATTTTTTGTTTTTTTGTAACCCATGATAGAATTTTTTGTAATCCATGATCGAATTTTTTGTAATCCATGATCGAAATGTTTGTTTTTTTTTCTCTTAATCCATTTTTGTTTTTTTTTTTTTTTTTGTAACCCATGATAGAAATTTTTGTAATCCATGATCGAATGTTTTGTAATACATGATCAAAATGTTTGTTTTTTTTTTGTAATCCATGATCGAAATGTTTGTTTTTTTTTTTGTAATCCATGATTGAATTTTTTGTTTTTTGCTTTTTTTGTAACCCATGATAGAGTTTTTTATAATCCATGATTGAATTTTTTGTAATCCATGATCGAATTGTTTTTTTCTTTTTTTGTAATCCACGATTGAATTTTTTGTTTTTTTTTGTTTGTTTTTTTTTGTAACCCATGATCGAATTTTATGTAATCCATGATCGAATTTTATGTAATCCATGATCAAATTTTTTGTAATCCATGATTGAATTTTTTGAAAATTTGTGATTTTTTTTTTTTAATCCATGATCGAATTCTTTTTTGTAATCCATGATAGAATTTTTGGAAAATTTGTGATTTTTTTTTTTAATCCATGATCAAATTTTTTTTTTTAATCCATGATAGAAGTTTTTGAAAATTTGTGATTTTTTTTTTTAATCCATGATCGATTTTTTTGAAAATTTGTTTTTTTTTTTTTTTAATCCATATTATTCAAAGAGAAAATGAGAGAGATGATGATTCTGAGGCCACCCTATCCCAGCCATATTATTCACATATCGAGTCCCAACAGCAACAGTGTAGGGATGAGCACGACAGTGCATGTGAGCATGAAGGATGGACAATCTTCGGGGATTTTAGATTAGGAACACAACAAAACACTAACACTCAGGGATTTGAGAATAGTCAGACGCCTGCTAATATCGATGATTCGTTTTTAGATCGAATCAATGAATTGTTAAACGAATTCAATCAATGGCACCAACGTGACCAAGAAGAACAATAACGTCGTCTATCATTTTATTTTTAGATCATATGTTACTAATTTTATGCTTTATTATAGTCCATGTATGTTGATATACTTATTCCATGATAATTATATGTTTATCCTTTTGTGTGATGTAAATTAAATGCTGAATGGCGGTTCATGCAGGGAAAGAACATATCAATATTCGCATATTCATTCAAAAACATGAAAATTCTTAATGGCGTACCCTCATTTCTTATTGAATTCTTAAAAAACAATATTTATAATGAATTTTAATAATTTTTTCGGATTTTTTTTAAGCTTTATTCTGACCGATTCACCCGATTTCCGATCCAGATCGCCGATTCACCGATCCGGATAGGTTTTTTGGAAACCCGATCAAGGTCACTGATCCGTTTTTTAAACCATTGGTTCAAATTTAAAAAAGAAGGTGTCAAATCAAGTAATTAATAAAATATAATAGTATAGGTTGCATGTCAAATCAATTAATTATGGTTCCCGACTCATAAGTAAAAATGTGGCCCCCTTGATAATTTATTTTTAAAATAAATTTTGAACCTTGATTTTTATTGAATATATAAAATAATAATAAATAAATAAATAAAATGATATTTTTTAAAAAGAAATATTTGGGCCTTTGATTTTTTCTTGGGACCATAGGTTTATGCCTCAGGATACACAAATATAGAAATGTGTCTCCAGACACATGAATTGGACAAGGGGTTATTTAGCATGGCCTGCATGGTAATAGAATTTGTGAGAAAAAAAATAGAAGGTATCACTGGCAGCAATATACTTAACTTTCTCAAGAGGCAACACATGTACTGTGATAAAAAGAACAGTGTATTATTCATAATGGATAAAATGTAGGCATTCAGTATGTAGTGCATTAACGTGCTGCCGTTGTAACAAAAAGTGGTAAGGATATTAATACGTACTCGGGTGTATTCTATTTCACTAAATCACCTAATATTTGTCAAAAATCTCATCATTTTTTTTATATTTATTATGAAGTATGACTAATTACCATTTTATTTTATTTTTTCTTAACTGTAATTCAGCCGTAGGAATCAAAGTTGAGGTATAATGTTGCTAAACATTAGCTACTAATCATTCAAGCCCAAGCCTGGTTTTAATATTTAAAAGAAAAAAAAAGCTAACTCTTAATCTATTTGAAAAGACAGGCAGAGATATTATCCACAACTGAAATACCGAGAAGAAAAAAGAAAAAAAAAAGAAAAAAAGAAAAGAAAAGAAGGGATAGGCTACCAACCAATCTGTTAATGCGGTTGTTGGCAAAACCTTGGGCCTCAGATCGTGGGTTTTAAAACCAGGCCAATGAGGCGGCGCTCCGTAATTGTAGCTCTATCTTTTCCAAAAAGATTTTCTACTTCCTTAAAGAGTATGTTGTCCATTTAATCCCTTAGGTAAAATTCATTGTAGGAGCTATTTTAGTATCCCTAATTTTGGGGCTGTAACCTCTTCCATTCACGTACTAACCTCAATATTTTTTTATTTTTTTTATTTTTTATTTTTTTGCAAATAACTATCTGTATGCCCTTAAAAAAAAGTGGTATCGATATTAAATTGAGGCCATTCAATTTTTGGAAGGTGACATCTAAATGTTAACAAACTCAAAATTTAATTTCTTTTGTATGAAAATAATCACCTAATGACTCTTACCGGATTCGTAAAATTTTCAGATTGAAACAATCCTTCTTAGTAGGTCTTTGGACTAAGGGAGTAGAAGTATAGTATGCTACCGAGGGAGCATACTATAGATGCTCCATTTATTATAGTTGTCATGTCCGAGGCATCAAGATATGAAACACCTGAAGTGGCGTCGATAGATCCTGGATTAGATACGTGCACTAGTTTTAGCACTCAAAATACTTTCTTTTTTTTTATAGGCACTTGAAATTGAAAATGGACGCTTTAAATAATAATTTTCAGGTCTAAAGAGAGCAAACCGTATTTTAATATTTATTTTAAGGCCGTACGTAAATCGCTCTTTAATATATTCCCCTTTCCACTCCAACAGAAAGTGGAGCTAACTAAAATTCGATTCCCCTTTCAAGATCTTTAAATAGTTCATCACAAATACATTACATTAGTACATAAGTTGCATTCATAGACTTAAAATTGATTCCTCATGTGTTTTAAGGATTCTCATCTTCCCACTGTATTAAAATTAATTCTTTCTCCTTTTATTGGAAAGATTGGGAATCAATTCTGCAACCGAGGGATCCAAGTCACTAGCATACAAAGCATTTATTCAGTTTTTCAAATCACCCCCAATAAAAAGCATCACAACAAAAACACCAGAGAATATAGGTAGCTTCCATCCAAAAAAACTTGGGATGAACTGGCTGCTCAGCCATACACCATATGCCAAAAGCAGGCACGAATTCTCGGCTCGTGAAAGCATATACACACCGCTCTACATACGAGTGAAAAACATCGAACAAGCAATACGGATGCGTATATACAATGCGCTATGCGGTCTCTAACATCACAAAATACCAATACATTGCAATAAGTCGAATAGGAGGTACATAGCACACAAAGTTCAACTGCTGTACAGCATAAGCAGTACATTAGAACAGAAAGCACCAATCCCAGAGCAACTAAACCTCTAAATCAAAGCACTAACAGTATAGAAACTGTAGTACATGGTAAATCCTACACTAACATGCAGTATGTATAGCGAACACAAACTTGTAGAAACGAAGGGTATTATTATGCGATGGCGTTACGCTGATTTGGTGTTTAGGTCGAAGGAGTCTCCAAATGGTGGTTGTTGTCAACATCCTCGAGGGGTCGGAACCATGCCTGTTGGTGGAGCACCGAGTCAGGAGTGGAGGTAGAGGAGGAGGAGGCAGTAGCGGCCACCTCCTTGGGAATGGGGCTAAAAACGCCAGTGGAGGGATGTGGGGACCAGTATTTGTCAGACTCAGGCGCGATCACCTCATCGGGCACAGTGGAAGGGAGCACATGATCGTCCAAGTTCTTATCGTACACCGGGGTGTGGATCGCCCTCCTGTAAGAGTTGGTTACGTTGTTAGTGGATGGTCTTTTTCTTTTTTTTTTTCTTTTTTTTTTTTTTTTTTGGCAAATTATTGCTAGCTTAGCTTATGAAGAAACAGTTAAAACGAAACTGACCAGGACCATAAAGGATGGGCCACATTAGTAAGGCTGAGGTCCAAGGTTAGCAATTTGATACGACAATGAACTAATTTGATTTGTTAGAGTGAGAAGTACACCATGATTTTTATTACCATGGTAAATCTAAGATTATTAGTATAATCACCGTTCAATCAATGGATAGATGCTCAGTGACATAGAGAGCATCGGACCAGTAAAATATCATCGTCATCCAAGCTTTATCTTTTTTTTTTTTTAAATCGGATACAGGAATCTTGTTCCATCCTGCTGGTCTATCAAAAGGCCATGCCCCTTATCACTATTTTCACCAATGTGCCTTGCTCATGAAGTATTTGCCATAGATTGTTTGGGTCATGGTATTATACTATCCCTTGTAAGAGAGAGTAAGAGAAGAGATCGGTAATGTAACTTCTCTCACACATCCTCGACAAAATATAAACTCTCCTTTTCTCAGTATATAAACGTACGACTCGGAGACGGGGAATCGGCCGATTCCTGATCAAGGTTGGGTCTTAGTAAGCCAAAAATGGTTGAAAAAAAAAAAACTAAAAAAACAGAAAAATATTTTTACAATAGAGTTAAACAAAACACGTCTAAATGAAGTAAAAAACAAAAAACAACGAAAAAATTGGATTTGGGAAAATTCAATTTGTGATGAAGGTACTTCTAAAATAATATAAAAAGAAAATAAAATGTAAAAGTTAAGTATGGATACCGTTTGTATAGAATGGACACTCTAAACAATCAAAATAAAGCACATCTTCAAATAGGGTTGAGAAATGTGGCTTCAATACTGGAACCTTTGTGATAACCTTAAAAAATATTTTCATCTCTAATTATAAAATTTAATGCTTAAAAAATAGTGTAGATCAAGAAAATATATAAAAGCTTGAAAACTTTAAAAATTGACAGTCCAAAAATGCATTATAAGATGCACTATATCCAAAACTTGAAATCCATTTTTTTTTCTTTTATATCCATATATCTTGAGATCGGATCTTTTTAGGGATATTTGTATATCAAAACAACTTCTTGTAATGAAATTTTGAGATACACTCTAATTTGATTGTTTAAAACCTCACACTAATATAAACTTTTTCCAATAAGTACTCATGGCCAAACACTTCCCGATCTTTGTCAAAATGATAAATTTTTTATTTTGTACATTTTTTATAATGTTTTTTTAAATTCTTTTTTAAGATCCCTGAGTTGAACCATCCAAACTCGAGGATACTTGAGCTCACCAAAGTGGCGAGCCCGAGTCAGTCGAGCATATTACACCGCTCTATCTTCTAAAAAAACATAAAACAAAAAATAAATAACCCAAGACCAACAAAATACATATGTTGTACCCATCCGGATACCCCTAATCCCGGACCAAAAACATCTACGCCTCTCTCTCCAAAACGGCCAAAATGGCAAATGCCCCCACCTAAAATATCATGTCTTTTTTTTTTGTTTTTTTTATCCAATTTTGCGCCTCCATTTGACGTTTTGGGCATATAGCTACTGATCTATCCACAAGGTAAAACGTATAAATACTACAAATACATAAATATCAAAAGCAAATTCATAAATATCAAGGTTTGAAAATTTGACGATCCCAATGAAATTTGCCGATGGAGATCCGGATTCCCCTAATTGGGATTCAGACGATTTACCTTATGAACCCGCGATTTTTAGTGTGCGAATAGGTGATTTCATATAGTGAATCGCCGAGTCCGTTTCCTGTGCCAATGAGTACTTTTGCTCATGGGTGGTTCCTCTTTGGATGCTTTTTTTCCCTCAAATTTTGAAACCTTTTTTAGTGTTTTTCAATGCATTATCGAAGGAAATGAATTTGTATTGGCTATAAAACCATGATCTACATTTGAAAAATCTATCTGAAATTTTTCATGTTGAATTTTAGGGCGATTTTCTCTTAAGTCTAAAAAACACCAAATAGATGATTTTAGCCTCAATTTAGAATCATTTTGTGTCAAATTTTATGTTGCTTGAAGAAAATCGAGTTCTTCACATGATCGTTGAGTTCATTAGTTCGACTACACAAAGATTTGTGGTCGATTTTGCTTAAAAAATTTTACATGAAATGCGTGATGGGGATCCAAATTTGAACAACCCAATTGATAATCAGGTCGATTTCAATCAAATTAATGTATGCTTTTTTATCTCCATAGCTTCATTTCTCAAATCAAACCGGTAGGATTCATTTACCATTTCGCATTTTTTTATACGAAATGGGATGAATGTCAGGGTTCTGCCATTTCCATGACATCTACCTCAATTTTTTAATCAAAATTCTTAAAACTTGATTCAAAATGTCCATAATGAGCTTATATCTTATTATGGCTCTAATTTAGTAGATCTAAACAGAAAAGGTCAAGAATTTTCGCCATGTACATCTTGATTTAAGAGTTTTCTGAATAATTATTTTTTTAATTATCTTCTGAATAAAATTAGGAATTTTGATGAATATGTGTTCTTGATACATACAGTATGAGAATAAATATTTCTTTAAAAAAAATTCGTAATTATCTTCAAATTTATCTCATAAATTTGTAATTTTTAGGGAAAAAACTCATATTTTTCATTTTTATATTTATTTTTTAATGCTATAAAATCCAAACTTGTTGCAGTATTTTTTTATTTTAATGACTTAATCTGATAATATGGTAATAATATTTTTATTATCATTTTGTTAATCAGATTTTTTATGCAATATTATTCTGATTCTTTAAATGTTATAAAGTATATTTGTTCACCAAAATTTGTTTCACACAGGCCGGACCACGTGACTATATATGCAATTAGGTGTTCCATCTAAAAACGATACAAACTATCGGTCCAAATCATTTCTTACTATAATTATTATTTTTAGATTTAAATTTACTTATTTATTCTATATATGCGGGCTTGGCCGCATGGAAATCGGTCCTTTGTTCATTAATGCGCAATCGTGTGCTACATTTATAGAAAACAAGCATATCTATAGCCACTTAAGTTCTTGATTTTTATGCAAGTAAAAAATATATTCCTTCTATCTTGTAGACAATATATTTCAGTGATATGAATGAATGGGGTAGAGGGCCTTCTTCCCCACTGACTTGTCCAATACAAAAAATGATATGATCTCTCAATATTCAGGTATTTTTTATAAAAATAATAAAAATACAAAAAATAATGAAAATATATAATACGCTATTCCTGATTCTTTTAAAAACTAAAAGACCGCTATTTTTAAGAACTTGTGGTGATTTTTTGAATATTTTTTTGGCTGATCGGGCCAATTCTCGAAATCCAAACAGCCAATCCACCAATGCAACACAGTTTATCAGTTGGCCGATCAAGTCACCAATTCATTTTTTTAAACCTTGCTAAATCCTAATAATATAAATTACTCCAAGTAAATGCTACGGAAAATGAAACAGCATTAGGTTGAAAAAAATACGAAGAAAGCACATGAATACCTCTGTTTCTTCCAACACACCACCAAAAAGGCAAGGAAATCATGATGGCAGGCACATATGGCCAAGTTATAACAAATGCTAGAAATATAAAAGGTTGCATTAAATAATATATGAAAATAAAATTTTGGATTAAAACAAGGGAAACACTTTTCAACTGTTCTAACTCATTCTTATGCATATTTTGATGGTATTTTTAAATTATAAAACCGTCCCCAAATAGTTGGGGAAAAGTTGCGATGATGATGATGATGATAATGAGTTATTATATTTTGATAATTTCCTTTGAAACAATTTTTTTAGAATAAATTCATTTTAAAAAACAAAAAAAAATCACAAACCCAAGAAATAAAAATAAAAATAAAGCTACATGATCGAAAAAGCGGATATAAATGAGCATAAAAGAAAGGGGAAAATAGTACCCCATTAATTTGCTCTATACAGAGAGAAAACATGAAAGCTAACTGTTCTTTTTTCAGGAGAAAAAATAAGAAAGCTATGTCGCAAAAAACCGGAGAAAGATGATGGGAACAAATAAATAAATTCATTAATGACAGTTTCATGGAGACAATGAGCTGCGTAATGTTAATGATCTGAGACACCATACAAGAGAAAATGAAAAAAAATGCAGATAGATGTGAAGAAAAACTTAATCAATAAATAGAAGAAATCACAGAAGCATTAAAAAACCAGAACAAAAGAGTACTCTAGGTTAGAGAGAGAAGTTGTGAGAAGCCATAGCAACGACCATCACAAGCAATTTTAGAGAGAGAGAGAGAGAGTACCTGAGAGGAATAACGGATCTGCAGATCTGGGTGAAACTCCTCTGCAAAGGGGAACTGGCGGCCATGCAAGAAGGTGGAGTATGCTCTCAGAAAATGCTTTTCCTGTGATCTCTCTCTCTCTCGGAGAGGAACAAGGGGAATGAATATGTGCGCTTTTCTCTCACTAGAGATTGTGAGGAGAGAGAGGCCTTTGACACTACCTCCTAGAGAGAGAAACAATGGTGATAGCCTCAGTGGCAATGGTCTTATCGCCAATGCATTTATAGGATAAGAAACAAAACACGGTACCCACGAATCTCTTGAAATGGACTGAATCACTCCTTTAACATCTCTGAAATGCCAGTGTACCCACAAATCTCTTGAAATGGACGAAATCACTCCTTCAACATTTCTGAAATGCCAGTGACCCTCTCACTCATAGAACCATGACAAAATCAGCAATTAGGGCTAAGCAAACATTTGGGCATGGGACGGGGCCGGCCCTTGCCCTTGCCCTTGCCCTTGCCCTCTCAAGCCCATACTGGGTCCCTATAGGGCTAGCCTTTTTTTGGCCCCACCTGAACTGGGGCACATCTATGTCCGATTGGGCTAGGCAAAATAAAAAATTTTAAAAAACAAAAGAAAAATATAGCGTTAACCTAGAGGTGGCCCGGCTAAAGCTTTGCTTGCCCTATCCTTCGAGTGGGCTGTCCTTATTTTCTTGGGTTATAATTGCCTAGTCTGATGCCAGTCCTATTAGCATTAGACCTCCTTCAAAGTATGGTAGCAACAGATTGATCTAATAATCCCATGAAGATGCTGAGAAACATTGGATACGAAGGAAAAGGAGGCCTAGAGAAGGATCAGCTTAGTACTTTCAAGGGCAAAATGAACCTTGCACTACACGTTCGGAATCAGCCAGTTCTAGATGAGAAACCATCGAAGAGAAGTTGTCCGCAAACCGCCTGCTACCAAGTCCATAGGGGCTTTTGGTTGGAACTCATAAAAAATCAAGAAAGCACTTCTATTGGTCGACGAATATGTGCTTGGATGGACTCATATTTTTGGTTAGACCAGCAGGTTCACCTACCACATGAGGGATCTAGGGCATTAGAGGCATTTTGCTGTTAATTTTGGGTAGTAGGATAATATTTCCATTGAAAGTTAGATAAGATTCAATCCTCAAGACGCCGTGCAAACGTCCTCGCCCCTTTTTCAACAAAGGGCATTTTGGTCATTTACGTCTTTTAAAAGGCTTGGGAAAAGCAAAGGGTAGTGATTATATCTCTAATTTTCAAAAGGTATTTTGGTCATTTTCTTTCCCAATGATAAGGGCATATTTGTTATTTTACAATTCTATGTTGGACAGAAGCGTCCGGCGAAAAAGAGACATGGACTCACCAACCCGCAACGCATGACTGCCGTACGACTGCGGCCTCCCCCAAACGGTCCCTTTGATGACTGGGACTCGACTGTTCGATTGTACGGCGCCACATGTCGACGGCATTGTTGACGTGGTTGAAAAGTATATCGGACGACGTGACGGAGTTTACGGGCAGGTCTTTGAAATTACGGACTAACGATAAGATCGTACTATTAATTACGGTATGGGGAGGAGTGTGGAACGGGATTTGGCTTTTTGTCTTTGACTAAATCACCCTCCATTTGAAGCTGAAATTTCTAGAATAGTGTTGGCTTCCTTTCGGAAAATAATAGTGCACGGTTCCAATGAAAAAGTTCGTAAGTTTGTATAAAGCCGAGGTTTTAAACAATCAAATTAGAGTTAACCTGGAAATTTTCACTAGAAGAGGTTGTTTTGATGCTCAAGTATCTTCAAATTGATCATCCGGGTATCAAAATGCATGGACATGAGAAAAAATTTGATTTCAAATTTTGGAAATAGTGCATCTTGTAACGTATTTTTTGACCGTTAATTTTCAAGTTCTTCAAGTTTTTAGAGATCTACTCGATCTACATTATTTTTGAAGCTTTAAATTTTATAATTAAATATAAAAGCATAATTTAAGGCTATTACAAATATTTTCAATATTGAAACCACATTTCTCGATATTATTTGAATGTGCGTTGTACTTTGATTGTTTGGAGCTTCGGCTCTATACAAACCGCATTGTTCCCATGAGTCTCAGGACGCATAGGTAGACATGTATAGGGTTGGCGATAGAACAGGTAGCCCGCCCATCCTGGTCGTCCCAGTCTTGTTCTAAAAAATTAGGGCATGAGTCATAAATTGTAGGCTGAGGGCCAGGGGAGAGGGCAGGAGCAGCCGAGCTTGCGCTTGGTTTTATAGTTTTTCATCTTTTTTTCCTTAATTTGTTTTCCTTTAATTTTACCCAGCCTGCCGTAACCTTTTATGACAGGCTGGGCTAGTCCTTAAAGCCGAGCTAGGCTTTGTGATAATAGAGCCAAGCCTATCCCGGGCCATTGCCAACCCTTTGTGTCCTTTCATTGTGAATTTTTTATTTTTATGATTTTTTATCTAAGTTTATAGAGATATACAATATCCGATATGAAGATGGTTAATATGTTAAAAAAATAAAAGAAAAATATAAAATGAGACCATTTATCTTTAGTTCAAGGTGAGACATGAATCTTGACAATTGAATGTGAAATTATATGGCTACAATTATTCTATTAACTAAGTTCAAACTTCAAATGAAATTTTCTCAAACTTTGTGATACATCCAAGTTATCAAACTTCACATCAGATGATTATAAGTAATTGTGACCACCTTGCATCAAAAATAAATAGTCTCGTTGTATACAATCCCAAAAATAAATTTAAAAAGAGTAAAAATGTTAGGCTTGTAAAGAAAATCTTTGGACCATTTGCTTTTATTTTTGTCTGAGGGACCACCACTTCCATCTATCTTAAAGATGCATGTTTCATACCTAGGGGGACTAGAATTGTTTCCCGAGACGCATGAAACATTTTTTATATAATTGAAAGGGGAAACGATGTGTACAATCTTGAATGCTGTAGCCACTACGGAAAGGAAAATAGTTAAAATAGGGCTGAGGATTTATGGAAGAACGTAAAGCCTCACCTCGAAATGTCCGAAATCCTTTAAATCGATCATCTCATCAGTGCGTTAGTAAAAAAAAATTCAACCCTAAAAATAGGGTATGTTGTAATATATTATCTAAGACTATCCCTTTTCAATCGTACACATATGTATAAGATCTATATCATTTTTTTGAGGTTTAAATTTTATTAATAAAGTCATTTAAATGATTTCCAAAGCTTGAAGTGTTATTTGGACAAGATTTCAAATTGAGACTTTACTTTTTCTTTTTCTTTTCTTTTTTTTTCATGAGCCCAAGGACTTATAGAAACTACATTTTATAGGAAAAAGGTTGAAATTAGGCCAATGCTTTATGGGAGAAAGTAAATCCATCTATTGTTCATTCTTAAGAAGTACCATGCATATGAGCTGTTGGAACCTGTTTCCGGTTTTGAGATGAATTGGCCAAGCTGGTGACCAAAGCATATTTAAAAAAGAAAAAATAAATTACAATAACTTCAAATATTTAAAATATAGAAACAAGGTTTAGGATTTCATGTGATCCTTCTTTCTTTCTTTTTTGACAAAAGGAATTTCACTTGATCCATTAGACAATGGTTTTATAATAAAAAATAAATATTATTTATAGGCATTGTATACTATGAGACTATTTATTTTTTCGTACAAAGAAGTCACAATCACTTTTACCTATTGGATGTGAAATCTAATAGATGAAAATGTGTTGGGATATTAATGTTAAAAAAAAAATGCATTGAAATATTTGAGATATTTTGGTTTGAACTTTATGTCTAAACAATTACACATCTTCAACCACCCAATTTCAAACATAACAGTTAATGATGATTATGACCTATTTACATTAAAAATAAATATTTTCATTGTATGTTTTTTCTTATTTGTATAACCTAATTCTTTAATCAAAAAGTGACTCGGACCAATGGTAACTAGTCCCAAACCGTCTAAGGTTGTTCTGAATCGCACCAAGATCATCCTGAATCAAACCGATTATTTAAACCATACTATGAAGTCCAAACTATAAAAAAGGAGAGGATAATGAGATCAATCTCCATGGAGATCTGAGCCATCAGCAGTTCCTCAATGTCCAATGTGGGCCCCACATAGTCTCTTCTCCCCATTCACGGGATCTAAAAGCACGAGTGGACCCCGCAACAAGCAATGTGCAATTATCTGCATCATCTGCCACTCCGCCATTGAATATGGGCATCTCTCACTTTATCTCCACCATCACAGCAGATTAACGGTAAATATTCGATCTAAATGATGCGGTCCCAACTCCCACCCGCTGTGCATCATCTCCTCCGTCATTCGAGATACGGCCGGCACATAAATCAACGTACCTGATCTCATACGACGCAGCATATGCAGAAGTAAAATGCCAAAACTTTTGCTAAGAAGCTGAGCCCACACGCTGCGGCCGTTGCGTATAAGGGCAGTTAGACGCGTGCATGGATAGGTTCATGGGAACTTCACACCCAAACCACCTAAACAAATATAACGGATTCTCTCCGTCTCTCTCTCTCTCCCTCTCTCTGGAAATTCATGCAGAGTCGGTGTAGGAAAAAAGGAAACGGCTCACCAGACATAGGGCAAGAGTCGGTTAGTCTTGAGGGTTAAAAAAGTATTCAAAAATAAAAAAAATTTAAATGTCATAAAATAGAAAATGTGTATTTAAAATATGTTTAAATAAAGCACATCTAAATGAAATTAAAAATTAATTACTTTTTTAAAAAAAAAAAAGACTTTAAAAAATCGATTTGTGCTTTGGAATATTTTTAAAAATTTTCAAAAAAATGGAAAAATGTAAAAATAAGTATTAATGGCCAAAACAATTTTCAATATTTACCAAAATAATGAAAAACATTAAAAAAAATGCATTACAAATAAAAATTTTATATAATTTGTTTGAATTTTTTAAAAAATACTCACCGGAACCTGCCAAAATTGGAACTTGCCAATGACGAACTCCGATCTAACCGAACGGTTGGAATTTGAATCGCTAAATTTTTCCTACACGGTGTAAAGTACATCAGTAGTCACATATTAAGATTGGCAATGAGCCGGGCTTCGGTTAGGCATAATAGAATAAAAAAAAAGGAAAAAAAAAAAAATGGAAAATACAAGGTCGGGCAGGGTAAGCCAGCCCCTATCGTGACACCTTGGCCTTGGCCTGCCCTCGGGTTGCGGTGGTCCGGCCCTCAGATCATAATTTATAGCCTAGCTTACTTTTCTTAGCACTATCATTACGAGATGAGCATTTCCCAATAAAAAAAATAGATTTTATGCTTTTAAACAATTAGATTTGCCCATCCGAAAATTGGACCATTTGCTTAATCTCAAGATGTTATGGTTTTTCATGGATATGTTAACCCTTTATTGTTCTTTTGATGTTGGCCACTAGGTTGAGTAGGTTACATCCTAAAATTGTGGTCCTAACAGTATTTATATGGTTTTTTTTTTTTTATGGGGACAGGTTTATATAAAGCCTAAGATCTGAACAATCAAATTGGAGTCTACCTCAAAAATTTAACTAGAAGATGTTGTTTTGATACCCAAATATCATCAAATTGATCATCTGAACATCAAGATGCATAGACATGAAAAACAAATGGATTTCAAGTTTTAAAAATAATGCATCTTGTAAGCAGTTTTTGATCGTCAATTTTTAAGATTTTCTAGTTTTCATATATCTGTTTGATGTACACTATTTTTGAAGCTTTAAATTTTACAATTAAAGATGAAAATGTATTTGGCTATCACAAAAATTTTTAGTATGAAAATCATATTTCTTGATACTATTTGAAGGTGGGTTGTAATTTAATTGTTTAGAGCCTCGGCTCTATACAAACCGCACCCTTGTTTTATTGTTGCTTTATTTTATTTTTACTTAAGGTTGAGCAGCTCCAAACTTGGGGCCTAAAAGACTTTTAGATAAAGATTCTCTGTATTATTTTATAGTATATTCACTAAGTTGAATATTTTATATCTAAAAAATTAGGATATTTCTAGGTCGGATTTCATTATTTTTATTATTCAAGGATCAAACATTGGATATTCTCCAACTACAGCATATAAAGACCGAAGATAGTTGGAATTGGCCTGGGAAACTCATCAGTGGTAGAGAGACCTAAAATGCCCCTCGGTTTTTTTTTTTTTTTTTTTGAACATTAATACATGACTATTATTAATTATAAAGAGATGTAGCTACTAGGGGATCAAAATACATAAAAGTGCATTACAAGATTTTGGTAATCATCAATGAGGATTGGAAAGCACCTTCTTTGGCTAGAGAATATGCTTCAGTGTTTACTTCACGGTAAAATTCCCTCTTCCTTTTATGTTCATTTATATCTCAATTTATCATTGGAAATAACTTGGACAAAAAAAAATATATGGAAAAAGAAGAAGCAATATTTAAATACAAAATCGCTATTCTCAAGTCCCATTTTTTCAAAAAAACAAATTTTTTAAATTTTGTGATACACTTCAAGCCATCAAATTTGACATTCAATAACTTGTATAAATTGTAACCACTTTTAACAAAAAAATAATAATAATAATAATAAATGGTCTCTAATGTACCGTCTTTAGTTTGATAAAGATTAAAAAATTAAAATTAAACTTTATTTGAAAAAGAATATTTATTTTTCCTTTTGGAAAGTAAACTCTATAAAAGCTCTCCAATCTCTCTTTCACAGGTGTCCTCTTCATACAAATAATCGGGACAAACAATTATATATTCTTTGAAATTTCAACTTTATCTAAGCAGGAAAGAGAAATAGATTTTAGATAAGAGGTCACATCTGCGTCCACGATAAGCGACTTGTGCTCTCTAACCTAACTTTTAAGCATTTTATATGAAAGCGGAGGGTACTGTCCATTTGTTCCATTGGGTAGGGTTATTTTCAGGGGGCTTGAGGTTTTGTATAAGGTGACCTTATACTATAATGGTAAGGTATAAAGTTGTATTTCGGGTATGGGAAACCCTTGAACATCATTTTCAATCTTAATTATAAAATCTAAAAATTTTAAAAATAATGTAGATTGAGCAGATCTATAAACATTTGAAAATCTTAAAAAACAAATGGGCCGGATAATTTGTTTCACAATGCACATTTTTCAGATCTTGATTTTTTTTTTTTATATCCATACATTTCTAGATCGAGATGTTCAATTGGAATGTTTTCCAACTTCAAAGCACTCTATTCTATTGGATTTTTAGATTTATCTTAGTTCTACACCGAATCACATGGAGGAGTACTCACTCATCTTAGATTTTTTAGATTTATCTTAGCAACTAATTGATATAAAAAAAACTCTTACATCGAATCACATGAAGGAGTTCTTCCATGTGAAAATAATTTCACAAAATTATTTTTACACGTACCAAATGTGCCCGAATAGAAATAAAATTCTTTAAGCAAAAAGCCAACTTCAAAGAAGATTACAATACATGTCCCATGCACCGAGTAAAAGAAAAAATTATGCCTTTGCTCCAAACAAAGCATAATAATCGATCTTTAGGAAAACCCTATACTTCTGCAAATAGAGGTACAAGATGCTCTTGCTGTCTTTGAGTTACTGACCACCCCCAACTTGAAAATTTAAACGCAATGGGTCATGACAGACACATTGAAGCATTGTGAAATATTCCCTTAATTGCATGCTCAAATTCTAATAAAACATTGCTTTTAGATTAAATGGGATTAATTCCTAGGAGATC
Source organism: Amborella trichopoda (assembly GCF_054954075.1). Classification (NCBI taxonomy): domain Eukaryota; kingdom Viridiplantae; phylum Streptophyta; class Magnoliopsida; order Amborellales; family Amborellaceae; genus Amborella; species Amborella trichopoda. The sequence goes on along the minus strand of NC_142338.1, from coordinate 46,381,119 downwards.
ATTTTACCTTTATTATAAGGAGGTCACAACCAACTATAGCCATCCAATTAACGTGGGTGTGTTACAAATTTCATGAAATTTTTCTTTAGATTCTCACAACCATCCGATTTGAAATCCGACAGACAATAGTGATTGTGACATTCTTATATAAAAAATAAATGGTTTCTATGTATACTTTTTCAAATTAATTTGACTTTAGTACTTACTCACCTTTGAGAGCAAACTTGATGGATAATTGCTGAAAAAATAGAACTTTGCACCTAACCACAGTCACAGTAAAAAAGATTGTAAGTTTATAATTAACCCTGATCGCCGGTCCAAAGGCTAAGAGATAAACAAAGAGAGCATGAAAGGTCCAAACAGAGTTGTCAAAATTGGAAGTACCACAAAAACTTTTAAGCCTAGCAGAAACTTACTACTTTAGAGAAGAGTATCTAGTCTAGGTAAGTAGGACGAATGGAGTTTATTAAAAAAAAAAAAAATGGTACATTTCTAATTAATATTTTTAAAAAATATTGGAACAAGATGATGTATTAGATAATAAAAAGTACTATACGAGTCAGCGGATTCACTAGCCCACAGACTCACAAACCTTCATTTTTTAGGTGAATGTCCACAGCTAAATATTCTTATTCAATAGATAAAAAAAAATTTTAAAATTTTATTTTAAAATTTTATTTTATGTTATTTATCCTTTTAAATTTTTGTTTTAGGAGCCCACACGCTGCGGCCGTTGGGTAATAGGGTCATGGGAACTTCACACATCAACCACCTTAACAAATACGACGGGCTCTCTCTCTCTCTCTTTTGATCTGGAAATTCATGCAGAGTCGGTGTAGGAAAAATCGGTAACGGTTCACCAAACATATGGCAAGAACCCGTTAGTCTTGGTATTTAAAATATGATTAAATAAAGCACATCCAAATGAAATTGAAATTTAATTTTTTTTAAAAAAAATCAATTTGTACCTAAATGTATTTTTAAAATGTCATAAAAAATGAGAGAATATGAATAAGTATTAATGGCCAAAACAATTTTCAATCTTTGCCTAATGAAAATATTAAAAATGCATTACAAATAAAATTTTATATAATTTGTTTGAATTTTTTTAAAATACTCGTCAGATTCACCAAAACTGGCCGAAACCAAAACCTGCCAACAATCAGCTCCGATCTAACCGAACGGTTAGAACTTGAATCACCCGATTCTTCCAACACTATGTAACGTACATCACTAGTCGTGTATTTAGGTTGGCAATGAGCCGGGCTTCGACTAGGCCTAATAGACTCGAATAAAATTTTTAAAAAAGAAAAGGAAAATACAAGGTCGGGCAGGGTCAACCAGCCCCTATCGTGACACCCTGGCCTTAGCCTGTCCTTGGGTTGTGGTGGTCCGGCCCTCAGATCATAGTTTGCATAATACCTTGGTTTTCAAGGGTTTAACTTACGAGATGAGTATTTCCCAATTAAAAAAAAAAAGATTTTATGGTTTTAAACAATTAGATTTGCCCATCCGAAAATTGGACCATTTGTTTAATCTCAAGATGTTATGGTTTTTCAGGGATATATTAACCCTTTAATTTTCTTTTGATGTTGGCTACTAGGTTGAGTAGGTTACATCTTAAAATTGTGGTCCTAACAATATTTCTATAGGTTTTTTATTTTTTCTATAGGTTTTTTATTTTTATTTTTATTTTTTATTTTAAAGGTTGAGTATCTCCAAACTTGGGCCCTAAAAGAGTTTTAGATAAATATTATATTTATTATTTTATAGTACATTCACTAAGGTGAATATTTTACATCTAAAAAATTACGATATTTCTAGGTAAGATTTCATTATTTTTATTATTCAAGGATCAAACATTGAATATTCTCCGACTAGAGCGTATAAAAGAAGGGGCGGTCGTGACGGAAGATAGTTGGAATTGGCTTGGGAAACTCTTCAATGGTAGAGAGACCTAAAATGCCTCAGTTGTTTTTTTTTTTTTTTTAACATTAACACATGACTATTATTAATTATAAGCGGATATAGTTACCAGGGGATCAAAATACATAAAAGTGTATTACAAGAAATTGGTAATCACTAATGAGGATTGAAAAACACTTCTCTTGGCTAGAAAATCTGCTTCAGTGTTTTACTTCACGGTAAAATTCCCTCTTCCTTTTATGTTCATTTATCTCTAAATAGCATAGACAAAAAAAAATAGAAAAAGGAAAAAAAAGAAGAAATATTTAAATACAAAATCGCTATTCTCAAGTTCCATTTTTTTTAAAAAAAAACAAAATTCTCGAGCTGTATGACGCACCCAAGTTATCCAATTTGACATGTCATAACTAGTATAAATTCTGACTACTTTGTATAAAAAATAATAATAAAATAAATGACCTCTAATGTACCGTCCTTAGGTTCATAAAGATAAAAAATATATTTAAACTTTATTTGGGAAAGAATATTTATTTTCATTTTGGAAAGTGGACTCTACAAAAGCTTCCCAACCTCTCTTTCACAGGTGTCCTGTTCATACAAATCTGGACAAAAAATATATATTCTTTGAAATTTCAACTTTACCTAAGTAGAGAAGAGCAATAGATCATAGATAAGAGGTCACATCTGCGTCCACGATAAGCGACTTGTGCTCTCTAACCTAACTTTTAAGCATTTTATATGAAAGCGGAGCATACTGTCCATTTTGTTACATTGGGTAGGAGTATTTTCAGGGGGCTTGAGGTTTGCATAAAGTGACCTTACACTATAATGGTAAGGCAGAAAGTTGTAGTTCGGATATGGGAAATCTAATGATGCCTTGAAAATCATTTCCAACCCTAATTATGGAATCTAAAAATTAAAAACATTGTGTAAATTGAGCAGATCTACAAACATTTGAAAATCTTAAAAAAAAAAATAGGTCAGATATCTTGTTTCATGATGCACATTTTTTTAACTTGAATTTTTTTTTTTATATTCATACATCTCAATATCGAAATGATCAATTGGAAGGTTTTCCAACTTCGAAGCACTCTATGCTATTGGATTTTTTAGATTTATCTTAGTTCTACATCACAAGGTTGAAACTTTTTATTTTTTAGAAATCCAGGTTTTTTTTTGTGATTTCATCTATTGGTACTAGCAATCATCTCAAAATAAAAATAAAGAAGTAATACCCAAGAAAGTATGTTCCAAGATTGAATGAGGAGTTGACAGCAAGATTCAAGTTTTGAAAAACTCAGAATTTAATCCTTTTTAAATATGGGTATGGTTTCTATAAGGTTGCAACTTTAAACAATCCAATTAAGGCGCGCCCACAAATTTTACCATAACATGTAATTTTGATGTAAAAAAATATTAAGATTATCTTAAACTCTATTTTAATCTCTAATTGTAAAATTTAAACTCCTAAAATGGTTAAAATCAAGTGGACCTATAAAAATATAAATTTTTTGAAAATGGACGGTCTAGATATTGTGTTGCAAGATGCACACACTATTTCTGAGACTAAAAATCTTTTTCTTTTTAATATTCATATATCTTGAAGTCGAGATGATCAATTAGAGGGTGGTTTTTTGACATTAAAACAACTTTGTCCGATGAATTTTTGATATGCATCTTTAATTATACATTTTAAGGTTGCAATCTTATATAAACTTTTTCATTTAAATATTATCCAGTAATTGTTCTCTAACACTCTGTCCATTTTCTACGTCTTACCCCTGTTAGATATTTTGAAAGCTAAAATTAGTGAGATTTTCTTCTAACCATCGGAGGCATTTTTTTTGGGGGGTAAAGTCGGATGCTTTTCTTTGCTCGGTTTGAAATGGATGTTGTTTAAATCTGGTAAAAATGGGAAACATTTAAGGTTTTTTGGCATAGGTATATTTGGTATGCGTAAAAATATTTTTGTAAAAGTATTTTTCATAAAAAATTTCTCCCATTTGATTAGGTATGGAAGTTTTTTCATACCAATTGGTCCAAGCTCATGTTTTCACATCAATATGCAACTAATTAATATGAAAAAAAACTCTCACACCAAATCACATGGGAGAGTTCTTTCATGTGAAAATAATTTCGTAAAACTATTTCCGCACTTACCAAATGTGCCTACATAGAAATAAAATTCTTTGAGCAAAAAGCTAAGTTCAAAGAAGATTACAATACATGTCCCATTCACCAAGCCTGTATTTTACTATAAAAGAAAAAATTATGCCTTTGCTCCAAACAAAGCATAATAGTCAAATCTTTAGGAAAACCCTATGCTTATGCCATGCGGGTACAATATGCTCTTGCTGTCTTTGAGTTACTAACAACCCCCAACTTGACATTTTAAATGCAATGGGGTCATGAGAGTTCCATTGAAGCATTGCGAAATATCCCCTTAATTGCATGCTCAAATTCCAATAAAACTTTGCCTCTAGATTAATTGGGATTAATTCCTAGAATATCATTTTATCGTTGTTATAAGGAGGTCAACTACCTCTAGCCATCCAATTAAAGTAGGTGTGTTACAAACGTCTAGAAATTTTTCTTTGTACTTTAAATCTAGTCAATAATATTCTCACAACTATCCAATTTGAAATTTGACAGACAAGAGTGATTGTGACTTTCTTATACTAAAAGTTAATGATCTCTATGTATACTTTTTCAAATTAAGACTGACTCACCTTTGAGAGCAAACTTGAGGAAGAAATTGCTAAAAATATAACTTTGCACCTAACCATAGTCAAAGTCAAAAGATTGTAAGTTTATACTTAACCTTGATCGCCTGTCCAAAGGCTAAGAGATAAACAAAGAGAGCATGACAGGTCCAAACAGAGTCGTCCAATACACAAAAATGAAAGCACCCCAAAAACTTTTGGACAAGCTTTCTATACTTCCCATGCAACATAGAAGTTCTATCCTCCCCCTTATCCAATCGTCCATTCTGAATGGAGGGCTAAAATTGCGCCAATCACAATGTCATGTCTCTACACTATTTTATTTTAAATTTTTTTTATGAACTATTTTGACACCAAATTCTGGACGTCCATTCTTCTATTAAACTGGCACTAGTGAAAAATATAAAAAATAAAATAAAATATTTTCAATAAAATAAAATGACCAAAATATCCTGAAAATTTCAAGGGGTATTTTGGTCATTATATTTTATAAAAAAATTATATTTTAACATTTTTTATAAGTGTGTCCCAATGAGAAGATGCCACGTGCCAAATTTCATATTCATACAATTTGTATAAAAAAAACTAAAATTAAAATATTTTGAGATGTCGGATCTAAGATCAAATGGTGAATGGCTCTCTTGATCAAAATTGAACGGCTGGATGGTAGGGGGAGGATAGAACTTCTATTCTATAGGGGAAGTATAGAAACCTTTCCTAAAACTTTTAAGCCTTGAAGAAATTTCCTACTTAGAGGAGAGTATCTAGTCTAGGTAAGTAGGACGAATAAAGTTTATTAAAAAAAAGAAAAAAATGGTACATTTGAAATTAATATTTTAAAAAAATATTGGAACAAGATGATGTATTAGATAATAAATACTATTCTAGGAATCAGCTGACTCACTAGCCCACTGACTCAAAAAGTTCATCTTTAAGATGAATGTCCACAACTATATATTCCTATTTAATGGGTAGGTAAAAAAAAATTAAAAATTTACGTTAAAATTTTATTTTATGTTGTTTATCCTTTTATATTTGTGATCATCATAGTGTAGATCATGGATCTCTACAAATTTGGATTCAAGATCGATATCAAAAATAGGTGTTAGAGGGAGCCTGCATGAGAATACTATTAGTCGGGGGACTCATAAAAATTGGGTCCATTAAATAAAGTGCCACTTGATATCAAAAGAAACTTTCTAAAAGTATTTTTGGAAACTTATTGTTCTCATTCTATAAGAACTCTAAATGTTTTTGAAGGAAATATATGCATAATAAAAGTTGAGAAAAATATACAATGAGACTATTTATCTTTAATACAAGGTGGTGATAATTAATCTTGACCACTGGATGTGAAATTAGATGGCTGCATTTATTATATTTATCAAGCTCAAACTTCAAAAGAAAATTTTTCAAACTTTATGGCACATGTAAGCTATCAAATTTTACATCGGATAGTTGTTAATAATTGTGACCTCTTTGTATCAAAGGTAATCGGTCTCATTATATACGATCCTTAAAAGTTACACAATTGATCATTATGATACTTGAAACAACATTAGTGACATCATACTAAGTTAGGAACATGGCCCAAAAGTAGTTTTTTCATAAAACCAACTTTATTTATTAGGTCTGCAACCTATTTGGATGACAAATGACACTTAATTATATTAGGAAATATTATTTTATTTGAAATTAATATACTATGCATATTATTGTTTTGTTAGATGTCTGGTATATACCTTGTATTAAATATGATGTTATCCAATTATTAAACTTTTGGGGGATTTTCAATTATCCATAGCTAATTTTTGGTTAGAACATTTGATGTTTATCCCAGTAGGAGGTACAGTGCCAAACACTAAATGATTCATTATAAGGATTATTTTTATTGAAAAAGTGAATTATTAATGATAATGAATACATTCAAACAAGCACTAATAAGAATAACATGTGCTATTCTCGTATTAACATAACAATGGCCATCATTTTGAATATAAAGTACTTGTTTGACATCAATGGTTGAGATTATATGTTCCCACAAGAGCAAATTGTACTTTTGCTCCTCGTACGGGTTGCTTTAAATATGCCCAAATGTTGGACATATGATCTACTCGACCTAACAGCCAACTTAAGAAGAAATAAAAAAACCAATCCGCACTCTAAAATTGCCTGAAAAATCCATGTCCTACTAATGAAGGGAGACTGTCAACTTTTTAGACAACAAAATATAGGCGTTTAAGAACTTTTTTTTTTTGGCGAAAATACTTGTATGGCGTTTTTTAAGTTGATCACAAAATTTTCAATAAAATCCTTTTGAGTATGTCTTTTACTTAAAGGGCTTCATGCGAGAATAAATCCTAGACACTCTTACATAAATCAAACATAGTTTTAAATGATAATAATGGTTTATTGTTACTACGAAAAGATCACGATCACCATTACCTATCATATATGAAACTGTATGAGAGGATGTACATTGTAGACCGTACTTGAAGATTGAAAATTTTTTCTTTAATTTTGTCTGAAGAAATGACACACCCCAATTAAATGGATAGTACTCTCCCACTGGAGTAGGAAATCTTTTTGGCATGAAAATCTTTTTGGCATTTCAAAATTGTAAGTATTTATAGATCTATTTGATCTACCCTATTTTTGAAATAGTACATTTTGTAAATGGAAAATGTTTTTATAAGGTTGTAACATTAAACTGTAAAATTAAGGTACACTTCAAAAATCTAATAAAAAAGCTGTTTGAAGAAGAAAAATCCTCTAATTGATCATCTTGACATCGAGATGTACGGATAGGAAAAAAAAAAAAGATTTCGAGACTAAACAATAGTGTATCTTACAACGCATTATCTGGACCATCTATTTTTAAGATTATTGTGTGTTTATAAATTAAATATAAAAATAGATTTTCTTGTCATCTTAATAATTTTTTAAGCCAAAATTAAAATATAATATAATTTGGAGGTGCACCTTGCTTTAATTGTTTAAGGATGCAACCTTATGCAAACAGGGTATAAATCGATTCGTGCCCCATCATAAGCATTTTTGGTGGCATAACTGAAAGTGCGCCGTACTCACCTGTTTAAAGCTGAAGCCTTATCCAAACTAATATTTATCCCCCGGGAGACATTGGAGAGGCAACTTCGAAATTTTCCTATAGCATGGGGGTTAATGTGTAAGCGCTTCCCTTTCTAGGGGAACAAGTCTTTTCACACTGAACTGTCCAACCATGTTATCTTATTTCCAGTAGGATCCTTCCTAGAAGCTTCCGGAGCTGTGACCCAAATCAGCCATTCCTTTCAACCTGGTTTTCATTCCACGTCGCCAAAATTTTATTTAAAAAATTAGCCCTCTCTTCTCACGCCATTCCAAAGCGCGTGCAAACCAAAATGGATAATATTCTCGCGAAAAAAGTGATTTAAATTGTTTTTAAATTTGTTTTTAAAAAAATTATAAATAACCCCCTATATTTTCGATGTAAGTTACCCCAACCAAACTTCTTTTTTACTTTTATCTTAAACGTTACTTTTTTAGTAACTACCCTCAAGTAAAAAAATGTATATTTTTTTTACAAAAATATCATTTTTTGTACATAAAAGTTTAATTATGACCGGACATTCAGTGGATTTATATGGGCCACCGATCTGCTCTTTGACAATGCCGGACTGCTATTTAACATTGCCAGACTGCCCTTTGACATTGCCGGGACCTCGTTAAACTATAAAAAGTGCCAGACCGCTCTTTAACATTGCCAGACTGCCCTTTGACATTGCAGAACCGCATTTTGGGCTTGTTGCCGAATCACATGGGCATGTTGGTGATTCGCTCTTTGACATTGTCAAACCCATTTAAACTCAAAAAAATGTTGTACTACTCTTTAACATTGTCATACAGCACTTTGACATTGTCGGACCACACTTTGGGCCTGTTGCCGGACCGCTCTTTGGCAGTGCCGGACCGCCTTAAGAATACGTCGGACCGCCTTTTCGTGGGAAATAAGAGAGAGATAAGTGGGTAAAAAGTAAGGGAGGGTAGTTTGGACCTTTTTTCCTTTTTTTTTGGTCGGGTGTTTGCTAATAAAGTATATTTTGGGGTAAAAGGTGAGAACAAAAAAGTTTGGTTGGAAGTAACTTGCATAGAAAGTCTAGTATTGGGAATTATTTGTAATTTTTTCATTGTTTTTTACTCTTTTTTATGGGAAAGAATATAAATTGACCATTTACAGTTGGTACAAGGTGGTCACAATTAATCTTGACTATTGGATATGAAATTGGCTGGATGCATTTATTTCATTACCAAGCTCAAACTCTCTGAAACTTTGAGACACATCTAGGCTATCAGATTGCACATCGAATGGTTATAACTAATTGTGACGTCCCTATACCAAAGATAAACGATCCTATTGTATACAATTCCCTTTTTGATATCTTATCTTATTTTGAAAAATTTACCCATTTAAGAGTGTGGTTTCTATGTGGTTGCAACCTTAAACAATCCAATTAAGATGCACCTCCAAATTTTATCATAAAATGTAATTTTGGTGTAAAAAACTCTTGATTATCTAAAATTTATTGTCATGTCTAATTATAAAAGAGCAATGATCTTACGAGACCCTCCCACACCCATGTGTATAGGACCTCAAAGGATCACCATTAAATTTGGCACAGGTCTCTAGAAAACTTATCACATGGGTATGGGACTTGACTTTTCTAGATATTTGTGTCAAATTTAATAGTGATCATTTGGGGTCCTATACATATGGGTGTGGGAGGGTCTCATAAAATCATTACTCATTATAAAATTAAGATTATCTACAAATTTATTTTCATATCTAATTATAAAATTTTAAACTCCATAAATTTTAAAAATCAAGTAGATTTATAAAAATATGATAATCTTGAAAATGGGTGGTCTAGATAATGTGTTGCAAGATGCACTATTTATGGGACTCAAAATATTTTTTTTTCCTATTCATACATCTCGATGTCAAGATGATCAATTAGAAGGCTTTTCAATATTAAAAACAATCTTTGCTGATGAATTTTTGATATGCATATTTAATTCTACATTTTAAGATTGCAAACTCTTTTAAAGAGTTGTGTAGTGTTTTAATTATGTTTTCTCCTCTATGCATTCAATTGAGCTCAAAATTGAGGAATTCGTACTTACCATCATCTCACATTAGTAAAAGACACCCGAATATTTAACTCGGTTATATTTTTAATATGTTTTACATATAAAATTAGGGCGATGGATATCCAAAATTTGAGCTTATTCAATTGTGTAGAGAAATTAATTAAATCAAAATACAATTAAAATTTAAAATTTACATTTATTTTTATAATAATTTAGTTTTAAAGTTTAAATTATATTTTTCCATATTCACAATAGTCGTGGTTGAGATTATCCACCTGTGGCATTTGAGCTTCAAAATCCATGTATAGTATGAAATTTTGAAGGAGACATCATTTAAGGAAAGCTCACTAGCATCTTTTCCAATTTTAACGCTGCAAAAAGTCTATGAAAGAAAACGCAATTTTAGTATAAAAAAATCATTAAAATGTAACTCCCTAATCTATTGAAAAAGTGGATAGGGTTCTGTCTTCCCCACTGAATTACCCAAAAATAATAATAAACCGTCAAATTGATCATCTCAACCTCATCAATGATGGACTCAAAAAAAAATAGATTCAAAGCCCTAAAAATAATGCATACATCATCTAAACCACTCATTTTCAAGTATTCATACATATACCAAATCTACACCTTTTTTTGGATCCTCAAATTTCATAATCATAATAAAAAAATCATGATCATAGTCAAAAATAGGTTTTTGAGCCTCTAGAATTACTTTGCTTTTCAATAGAAAACCTAAATGTAGTGCTAAGCTCCTTATATTTAATTTAAATTATGCAACATTTTATGGCACATCACCCAATTGCAGGAACCTAGGAATCATCCACAAAAGTGTTCAAATAATCATATGGAATTGTTTTAAGTTTTACTTTATGATTTGGGCTTTACATGTTAGTGTACTAAAAATTGAAATACTATGTCCCCATATTCAAACTCAAGATCATAAGTTTTTTTACATATATTTTGAAATCAAAATGTAAAAGTTAAGTGTTAAATTGTTCATCTCTGAATAGGTAATTTAACAAATTTCCCTAAGTAAAGTATGCAAGTTACTAATAATATAATCCATCTAGTCAAATATTGAAATGTCCTATCTTGCAAACGTATATTTCCTAACCAAAAATAAAAATTGAGCGTGTATGAAGGTGATAAAATAGAGATACAAGGATTGATGTTGAGAGATTTGAGTCAGATTTTAAGTTGACATTCAAAAAATAAAAAGAAAAAAGAGACATTCAACTCGTATTCTTTTGTATGATTTTGCTTCGACTTTTGTGAAATGTGCCTCAAAAACAACATTTCTTTTTTTTTCCAACATGTCAAGATAGGAAAAAACGGCCGACCTTTGATAAAATAAACAATTAAGATATTGAATTTCAACTTTTTTTTTTTTTCTTTTACAGGGTTGGATATATAATTCGAGATGGTTTTATCCCCTTGGGAGATATGATGTACTAAATTTTGGGTCCAACTAATTGTATTTTTGCCAAAAGACTGGCATGCAAATTTGGGGTCAATGCATTATTTTATTTTTTAAAAGAAGGCATGGAAATACATTTTCTTAATGCCTAGCATGTAAATGGCCAAGGGATCCATTACGCATCATGAAAATGGCGTCGAAAATACCTTCATTGATGTCAAAAAAACGGCGTTGATTTATTCTTTCAAAATTTATAGGAAATAACTGCATCCAATTTCATAAGGAAAATTGTTTCATTCGGACCGCATTTCCAGATGTATAAAGCATCCATCCTAAAGATGGATGCAAATAGGTGGTCTAACTGAAAACAAGTGTAACTAATGGTCCAAATGTTTTTTTAATATAATTATTATTTATAGTTTTTTTAAAAAAACCATGTTCATGATCTCCATGTTAAAGATTATATGTTCTCTTAAAATTAGGATCAAATTATATTTATAAAATATATTTATTGCCAAGCTTGCATATTTACAATAGGCGGGCTGGCCGCATAGAAACTATGTCCATTTCATAATATGTGGTTTTTTTGGGTGAGTCGGGAGAGGACCCCTAGCCTTGGTAGGAATTGAGCCTAGGATGAAGTGTTACAATCATCAAGCGGCTAATCAATTAAACCCCGGCTCTTTTCCATGTTGGGAATTCTATCAAAATACCGATTTATTCAATATTTTATCCATGTTTTCATTTAATTTGGAAATACTTATAAAAAAAAAAACACATGATCATGATGAGGAATAGTTGCAAAGGATAAATACTAAAGGAAAAAGTTTATATGGAGCCGAGGCACAAAATAATTTAATTAGAGCCCACCGCAAAAAATTCATTAGGAGTGGTTGTTTTGATGCCCAAATATCGTCAAATTGATCATCTCGACATCAAGATGCATGGACATGAGAAAATAATGGATTTCAAGTTTTGAAAATAGTGCATCTTGTAACGCATTTTTGGGCCGTTCAAGATTTTCAAGTTTTCATAGATCTTCTCGATATGCACTATTTTTTAAGCTTTAAATTTTATACTTAGAGATGAAAATATATTTAAAGCTATCACAAAGTTTTCCATTAGTGTAATCATATTTCTCGACACTATTTTACTGTGCGCTATACTTTGTTTGTTTAGAGCCGCACCCAATACTAATAGTTTGTCTGTGGTGGATAGTTTGATAATTTTCCCAATAATGACTGTCCAAAAATTGGATTCTACGAGTTTAATCCCATGGCATGACTCTTTTCAATAACTTCTTGAGCAGATAATCATTCGTTGTTTAGTTTGATTGGTATGTTGAGCGAGTCACATCATTGAAATCTATAGTGATATGTTTCAAAACCGATATCACTGAGGTGGACCATTCATCCCACATACCCGTGTTAGATTGATTATTGAAAATTAGTCTTTATCGATCCGAATCGGTGATCTCTAAAAAAATATTCAAGAATAAATAAAATAAATAAAAATTAAACTAAGGGTTTATTAGGGACCTAATAAATCATGTCATAAGCTTGAACAAATAAAAATATATATAAAAAGGGAGTTTGGGGAACAGTGTCGGGACCCACGCCATCTTAAAACCAGTTCAACAAATCGACGATCCGAATTAGGAATCCCCAGGTTTTAAAATGCCAGTCCCAAAAGCACTCCCAACAAAGATTTTGCTCGGGGGAGAAAATGTTCATTTTGTTCCAAGAGGAGCAAATAATTTTTTAGTAAAATGAAATACAATTTAATATTTTTCACAAATTGCACTTGACTTATTAAAAGGTGACATGGATGCAATCAAAACCAAGAAAGAATCACCCCGCATAGTAGCATGAACCATGCATGTTAAACGTATTGAATATGGTTTTAGTCGACCCGGACCTAGTTATCCTAGTAGGGTTCAGTAGGTCAGATCAGATCCCCCTGGCCTGGTTCTGTTGATGCATTGTATGCTACCGCTATTTTGCTTTGTAAAGTCACCGAGCCTCGCAGCCCGGTTAAGAAGAAGACGACTAAATGACTCTATTTTCACGAAAGGGTAGGAGCCCAATTCTCCAATGACATAGCCTTTATTTACCCCCTCCAAAAAAAAAAGACGACTAAAATAGGTGATTCAACATTCTGAAAAAAAACTAAAAAATAGAATCAGAGATTATGGGTAAAAAATAATGACTTCGATGCCATTAGTCTTAATTTCATTAATCCCTTTCAGGGCTACTGGTGGGTAAGGGTGGTAACGGGCCTGGTGGATAAAACACATGGAATATTTTAAGAAATAATATTTGCAGAATAAAAGGGGAAATAATTGAAATATCGAAAAATTGATAAAACACTTGAAATATTTGGAAAATACATATTTTATTTTAGCCGATCCCAAATAGTTACGGAAAGGCTATGATGATGATGATGATGATGATATTTTTATTTTTGAAGTGATGTTTCTTTAAATGTAATAATTATTGTTTTCAAATTTATGAAAATAATGGTCATTATTTTATGTAAAAAATTTATATAGAGCCGAGCTCTAAACAATCAAATTAGAACCCACCTTAAAAATTTCACTAAAAGAGGTTGTTCTGGTGCTCAAATATCTTCAAATTGATCATCTCAACATCAAGATGCATGGGCATGACAAAAAATTAGATTTCAAACGTTGGAAATAGTGCATCTTGTAATACAATTTTAAACCGTCAATATTTAAAATTTTCAAGTTTTCATGGATCTACTCGATATACACTATTTTTGAAGCTTTAAATTTTATAATTGAAGATGAAAATATATTTTAATGCTATCACAAAGATTTCTAATATTAAAATCATATTTCTCCACACTATTTGAAAGTGGGCTTTACTTTAATTGTTTAGAACCTCGTCTCTATACAAACTACACTTAAAATAAATGTCATTTTTCAAATATTATCTCACTAACAAAACTACGGGTCTCTATCACCATTATTATTTTGGAAGCCACATTCTTCAAAAATTTTGTCATTTTTCACTGCACATACTGACTTTATATCATGATAGTCATTATAAGTCCATTTTCTTTGACATTGGTATTAGTGAAAAGGTGTGGTCATAGAAGAAATCAATTCAAAATTTATCTTAGAGTTATGATGTCATTATTTTAGCCCTTCAAAATTTATCTTAGAGTTATGATGTCATTATTTTAGCCCTGCCTTGCTCATTTTAAGCGAGAAAGAAAGTGTGACTCGATGCTAGAAACCAGTCAGATCTGGAAAGTGGTGGACTCAATCCATCTCGAGTAGAATTTCTAACTTTGATGCAGACTACACACTGAACCTTAATGATCCACTGGCAAATCTAGTCAAGTATTCGTCTAGAACCTAGGCGATCCAAAAAGTGGCATAGTAGAACTGATTCCTGTTTTGATTCTCCCTTTGGGTGCTTGAGGTTTTCAGTTTGGGTAACTTTAATGCCCTAGATTTAGGGGATTTTTTTTGAAAACTTTTAGGTATTTTCTATTCTATAGGGGCATTTTAGATTTTTAAGAAGGTAATTTAGGGTAATTTGGGTAACTTTAATGCCCTTGGGTTTATGGGATTTTTTGAAAACTTTTAGTTGTTTTCTAAGGGAATTTTAGATTTTTAAGAAGGTAATTTATGTATGGGAAAAGTTTATATAGAGTCGAGGCTCTAAACAATCAATTTTGATACTACATCAAATATTTCTTTAGAAGATGTTGTTTTGATGCCCAAATATCCTCAAATTGATCATCTCGATATCAAGATGCATGGACATGAGAAAAAAATGGATTTCAAGTTTTTGAAATAGTGTATTTTGTAACGCATTTTTGGACCATCAATTTTCAAGATTTTCAAGTTTTCATAGATCTGTCGATCTACACTATGTTTTAAGCTTTAAACTTTATAAATAAATATGAAAATATATTTTAAGGCTATCACAAAGCTTCCAGTATTGAAACCACATTTTCTGACATTATTTGAAAGTAAGCTCTAATTTGATTCTTTAGAGCCTAGACTCTATACAAACTGCACCATTTAGGTATAGGTAAAGTTTCTTGGTCTAGGGTAGAGAATAGGAGGGTTTCTCTATGCTACGTGAAATTTTCAAATGAGGCTTAAATGGTTTTATATAGAGATGAGAAAACATGGATGGAAAATCTGGTGGGTAGAAAATTAAAAATAAAATTAAACATGAGTGGATTATCAAAATGACAAGACGTGCGACAAAAAGGATGGAATGCCAAAAATTAGGTAACTTGATAAGTCATGAATTTATGAGTTTTAGCTCAAAATAGAGAAAAAAACTCTATAGATGACATACAATTTCTAAAGTGGATCGTGCAACATTTATTGCAAAGATGAAATAAAGTCATTCATCAGCATTTAGGACCCTACTTAACAAATATTTATTTATTTTTGTCCAAATTCCCAATAGGAAAAAGTTTAGGGCGAGGCGCTAATCAGTCAAATTAAAGCGCATCTCAAAAATTCACTAAACGAAGTTAGTTTGATGCTAAAAAATCTTCAAATTGATCATCTCGATCTCAATCTATATCGACATGAGAAAAAATGGATTTCAAATCTTGGACATAGTGCCTCTTGTAATGCATTTTCGGACCGTCAATTTTCAAGTTTTTCAAGTGTTCATAGATCACCTCGATCTACACTATTTTTGAAGCTTTAAATTTTATAATTAGAGGCGAAATTTTTTTTTCATGCCATCACAATGATTTCCAATATTGAACAATGCCTTTCAACACTATTTGAAGGTGCATTTTACTTTTATTGTTTAGAGCTTCGGCCTTATACAAACCACACCCTTCTCATTAAGCACAACAACATGGTGCACTTCCTCCACTTTTATGGCACAAACCTTGTAACGATTTATAACAACAAGCGAGGCGGAAGTACAGACGCTATTGGAAGGGTTGAAATTGCTATCTACTTTTGAAGGGGGTATGGTTATCAAAGGAGACTCGACAAATGTCATTGCTTGGAGTAAGAGGGAGACCCATATTATTTAGAGATTAAAGACTATTTTTCATCAGATTTGGGATATTCTATCAACCTCTTCGGTAACTGTACAACATTGCTATAGGGGAGGCTAATGAAGAGGCCGACATCCTTGCCAAAGGAGGAGTTCATGCTCCCTCTTTGGTGGTCACTTCTTTCTTGTGCTTTTTGATAGAACATTTTGTATTTTACATTCTAATTAACGGAAAGTCTTACGTTACTGTTCAGAAAAATAAAAATAAAAATAAAAATAATAAAAAATAAAATAAAAGACAACAAAAGTATTACACACAACAATTTGTTAGCAAATAACAACAACAATTCGAAGTATAGATTTGTTGTAAGCAAAAAACAAAAAAAAAACTCAATATATGATTGCAATCAATAAAACCAAAAATAAAAATTTATGAAATAGCAGCATGTCCAAATTGTTATTAGGTACACCATAGAAAGGACAAAGACCCCTTGAAAGTTTAAATTTAATCAAAGCTAATTACATAGAAATAAAGTAATAGAAGGCCTATAGCAAAACAAATTACTCCCACTGAATCCTCTTCGAAATTATGCTTTTGGAGAAAGGAAAATGATTTTTATTAGGTAAGTCTACTGTACCTCCTTTTTCTTCTTCTTTTCTCTTTTTTTATTTTTTTCGAGCATGACTTTTTGTGAGATTTTTTTTTTTTTTATTAATAAATTGTGAATATTTGGGGAAAACAACTTTTTTTTTTTTTGGAAGCTACAATATTTAGGAATATATTGGTTATCTTTTTAATGAAGTTTTTAGTTAAATCAATATTCTTGATTTAATCCATCTTTTAGTAAGCTTATCTAAAAATACAAAATTCAAAGATTTCAAACTAATGATGATAGAAAAAGTTTAGAAAAAACAAAAAAAAAAAAGGAATTTTGAACCACATGAAAATATAGAGAAGTTTTCCAAAAAAATGTTTTGGAACAAAGCTAAAGAACCATTTATATCAATTCCATAAAAGGCAGAAGCTATTATTGGGTTTCATAAAACTAGAGATTCTTTTTAAACTTGTGTTTAAGTCAATAGATATTTAATATATGAAAGTCTCAGTTTAGGACGATATTTCTAACACTTAGTATGTAGTGTTAACCTAGAACAACACCAGTTAGAAGGGGTGATGCGGTTCAAATGGAAAGCTCTAAAAAGACAAGAAGAAAGCCCAAAAGGATATAGATAAGGGAAATGCTTCTATACTTCCCCTACTACATAGAAGATCTATGCTTCCCCTACCATTTAACCGTCCAATTTTGATCAAGAGAGTTACTCAACATTTGATCTTAGATCTGACGTCTCAAAGTATTTTATTTTTAATTTTTTTATACAAATTGTATGAATATGAAATTTGGTACGTGTCATCTTCTCATTGGGGCGCACCTATAAAAAATATTAAAAACAATGTTTTGATAAAATATAATGATCAAAATACCCCTTGAATTTTTTAGGGGTATTTTGATCATTTTATTTTATTGGAAATAGTTTTTTATATTTTTTGCTACTGTGAGTTTAATAAAGGATTGGATATAAAAAAACTTGTGTCCAAATATTTTATAGAAAAAATTTTAAAATAAAATAGTGTAGAGACATGACACTGTGATTGGGGCAATCTTAGCCCTCCATTCATAATGGACGGTTGGATAAGGGGAAGTATATAAGTTTTATGTTGTAGGGAAGCATAAAAAGCGTGCCCTATAGATAATAGCAATGAAAAGAGATATAGTGATTTATAATGAAACTGAGGGTATAGCCCTTGATATAGCCGAATGGTAGAACGTGGTTCATTTTTTTTTTTTTTTGAGAGACATCCATCAAACTTTATTAATCACAAAAGAGAGATTACATCATTGGCAATACAAAGAGAAGCAAGCGACACACCACCTTCGCTAGCATATCAGCGATACCATTAGTTTCACGATAAATATGGGAAAAGGAGACAGAAATAGAAGAAGAAATATCCAAAATCTTCAGCCAAGGAGACCGAAGTTCCCATGGGACCAATTGCTCTTTTCGACACCAGCGAATAACATTAAAATAATCCCCTTCAACCAAGAAAATAGCTCCCAAATACCTATCTCTAAAGATCTCCAAACCTTTAAGCACCGCAAGTAATTCTGTCGAATTAGCCGTAGCTACACCAATAGGGCCCGCAAAAGATAATAAAACATCACCATCAGAATCTTGGAAGGCTCCTCCAATCCCAATAGGGCTTGGGTTTCCAATTGAACTCTCATCAAAATTCAATTTAATGTATCCTATTGGCAGCTTAACCCAAATTCGTTTACGCTTACATTGCGGAATCAAGATAAAACAAATTAGTAAGATTCATCATTACATCCATTTTTTAAATACCCCAACCTTCCTTAGAAACCGATATACTTGACCAAATAGACAACTCGACCAAATGAATTACTTTATCCAAATTCAACACAGTCCCTTCAAAGGTCCTTCTATTCCTTTCCTTCCATACTTCCCACATGATCGATCCTATAACAATTTTCCAAATCGCCCTACCAACTATAGGCAAAAATAAGGGTGTGAAGTGATGGACAATGCCCAACACATCTTGAGGCAATGGAAGTGACACACCAACCATATTCTGTAACCAACTCCACAACATAGAGACAAAGGGGCAATGAAGCAGCAAATGGTTAACCGACTCTCCATCTTGCTTACATAAAAGGTAACTATTTGGCAGAATTTTACTTCTCTTAAGAAGGTTATCAATTGTTAAAATCTTATTCTGCGATGCCAGCCATACAAAAATCTGTACCTTGTGCGGAATTGGCCACCTCCAAATTTAAACAAGTGACCACCTCCATCTGTCATGGAAAAACAGGTTATAATACGACTTAACAGAAAATATGCCATCATTTTCGACTTCCCAAACAAAAATATCCTATGCATCTTGTGCTATATATACTTTCTCTAAAAGCTCCATCATTGCACACTATTGTGATTGTATCCCATCACTAATCCCCATGTAAATGAGAGGAATACTCTTAGTAGTCTGATCTCCTCTTCGCTCAACTGCATTACAGACCAAAATATTTTGATTTGAAGCCAACCGAAACACATCAGGGAAAGCCACCTTTAGTGGATAATCTCCTAACCATTTGTGATGCCACAATAAAATCTGTCTACCACTACCAAGATTCCATCTAAAGTAACCTGAGATCATCGGCCTGTAATTATAAATCGCTCTCCACATATATGAACTCTCTCTACCTCGACCACCACCAATCGCTCTCCACATATATGAACTCTCTCTACCTCGACCACCACCAATCCATACATTATAACTTTCCAACCCATATTTGGCAATCAACACTTGGCACCACAAATGACTTCTGAAATGATAACTTCTCCACCACCACTTACAGAGTAAGGCAGCATTGAAATATCTCAATCGTCGGATCCCTAAACCCCCTTCTCGCTTAGGTGTGTACACTCTATCCCATCTAAGCAAGTGGTATTTATTGTTTTCTCCGTGCGTACCCCACAAAAAGTCCCTCATCAATCTCTCGATCTTTTTAGCAACCAATGTTGACATATGAATCACCTACATCTGATACGCAGGAAGATTGGCTAAACATGATCGTAAGAGAGTAACCCAGCGATAAGTACTTATATTTCCAAAGGTCAAGTTTCACTTGCACGCTCTCAATAATTTTATCCCAAACAGTAATAGGAAATTTTGAGTCTGAGATAGGTAAACCCAAATAAGTGATAAGGAAAGTTTTTACTTTGCAGCCCAAAACTAAGGCCAAACTTTGCAATGCCGGGCCTCTGCACTTAATCCTCACCAAAGAAGATTTATGCAAATTCACCTTAATTCCCATGACAACCTCACAAATTTCCAAATATCTTACAATATTTCGAAGCTGTGTCTCATCCGCATCACAAAAAATGATTGCATCATCAACATATTGCGAATGAGATACAACAATATTAGAGTTTACAATTTGGAAACCCCTAAAGTTACCTCTCCGTTCAACCCTGGACAACATAAGGCTAAAATATTCTGCATGGATAGTGAATAAGAACAGGGAAGCCCTCTAGAGGCATTAAAGAAACCAATTGGGTTACTTTTGAATATGACCGAAAAATGAGTAGTAGAAAGGGACCCAAAGATCCAACTTTGCCATATTATCCCAAAACCCATCATCTTCAAAATTTCCAATAACACCCCCCACTCCACCCTATCATATGCCTTTTCTAAATCCAGTTTAAGAAGCAAGCCTGCCCTCTTACTCATAACTCCATAATGGATGCACTCTTGAGCTACCAAGATACTATAAGTAATCTGGCGATCCTTGATAAAGGCTGACTATGAGGTCGAAATAATCAAAGGCAAAACCCATTCAAGGCGTTCAACAAGTAATTTGGCAATAATTTTAAAGATGCATGTAAGCAAACTTATGGGTCTAATGTCAGATAACCAATTTATTATTGAATTAATGCCAAAAAAGTAGAATTTATACCTTTAAAATTTTTACCTCCGATAAAAAACTCTTTCACCAACACCAATAAGTCATCCTTCACCAAATTCCAGAATCGATGGAAGAATACTAAAGGAAAACCGTTTGGTCCAAGGGCTTTGTCGCCAAGTAATGCAAAAATTGAAATTTGTAGCTCTTCAATAGTAATATCCTTTTTCAAGCAACTTGTTGACTCAAATCCAATTTCTTGAAGGGAACACTATCAAAATTCAGTGTGAGAACCACTTCCTTTGTGAAAGCAGCCTTGAAATGAGTAATAACACCTTATTCCATTGCCTCCTTATCATCCAAATCAAGTCCAGGTATTGAGAGACCCAAAATATCATTTTGTCTTCTTCTTGCACTAGCAATTGCATGGAAGAATTTCGTGTTACGGTCCCCTTCATTAAGCCATTTGTTCCTAGATCTCTGCTTCCAATATATTTTCTCAACTCTTAGTGCCTCCTCCACCTCCTTTAGCTTCTCATGACGCTCACAAAGCAGCTGGTCTGTCAAGATACCATTTTCCTGAATATTGTGGTCCAGAGTCTCTATTTCTGCCACAATCCCTTCAACTTTTGTTTTGAAATTCACTTGGTTATCCTTCCTCCAATCAAATAATTTATGCTTGATATTCACTAACTTTTTACGTATTTGGAAGTCCATTGATCTAATCACCACTGTGTTAGACCACGTCCTTCTAATAAGTTCCAGCACCTCTAGATTTTCCAACCAACATAACTCAAACCGAAAAGGCTTAGGACCACCCCTACTACTTCCCGTCAGAAAGAGTAAAGGGAGATAGTCAGAGGAAAGTCGCACCAAAGATTTGATAGAAACTAAAGGGAAATCCTCTACCCATTTTGCAACAACTAAAAATCTCTCAAACTTGGACATAGCAAGGGCCCTAACACTATTATTAGACCAAGTGAAACGTGATCCAATAACAGGAGGATCCAAAAAAGCATTATCTTCTATAAATCTATTAAAAAGCATCATCAAAAAATTAATTGGGTGACCTGCCAAGCATTCATCAGGCCATCTTATAAGATTAAAATCCCCCCCAATTACAATAGGAAATGAGAAAGACTGAATCACCGAAGATATATCCTCTAAGAAAGCAGGTTTTAAGGAATTAACAGAAGATCCATACGTATTTATAAACCCCCAAGAAAAACCCTGAGTAGGACCTACAAAACTCAAAAGTATAAAATTATCCTTGACAACCATCACAAAGTTAGAGAGTATCAAAGGATCCCAAAGAATACAGACTCTACCAGAATTACCCATAACATCAATACCACAAAGAGACACATACCCTAAGCCCCAAATTTTCCTAGCCAATGACAGAGAAGGGCTAGGCAATTTGGTCTCTTGTAACGCTACAATAAGATGTTTGTACTTGGACACTAAAAACAAAACATATTTCCTTCGCTTGGGATCACCTAGGCCCCAAACGTTCCCCGATAAAATATTCATTAAAACAACTGAGAAGAGGAAGAATAACCTGGTCCTGACGGTCCGATCCCATCGCGATCTTCATACATCTCCATGGCCTCCCAATCTCCATCATCAGATGAGGAAGAGGAAGACAAGCCAAATATCCACCAATTCTGGTTCACGATATTTAATGGTAGCAACATTCAAAGTCCTTTAGGAACACCACTGGCCTCCAATCTAGCCGATAACCGAGAGCCTTGACGGAATAACTTCTTACCCTTAGCCTTCATAGAATCCTTCCAAGTCGTGGTTCCATCCATCTTACAGATAAGGTTCGCAACAACATCCATCCGAGACTAGGTCTCTTGACCATCATAATCCTTCGTTTTCATCCCCTTGGACTTTCTGAGCTTGTGAATCTCAGACATCACCGTCGAAAGTGGCATCGATTCCATACCCATGTCAAACAACAATTTTTGAAATGCCGGTAGTCATTAGAATGATCAATGGTTAGAAGGGGCATAACCACCGAAGGGTTAGGTGTAGCATCCACCACTGGTACTGGTTCATGAGTCAAGACCAGATACAAACTTGTTCCAAGAACAACATGGGGAGTGTTGGGTGCAGCATCCACAACATGTACCAATTCGTAAGCCATTACCAAAGGCTAACTCGAGCCAACTGCCTCCATGAGTGGTTCATGAACCAACAATAAAGCTTGGTTCGTAAGAACGATATCCACCTGTTGTCCCTCTAAAGAATCCATGGCTGGAAAATAATCCTCCAAAAGCATCTTCGGCTCATATGAATCAACCACCACAATTGCAAGGGGGTCAATGAGCAAAGGATCAAACCGGCTACGACTAGCTTTCTTGGCCCGATAAGGTAATGGATACATCTTGCGAAGGAGAATAGTGAACACCAAGGCGAAGCACCACACTTGGCCTAGCCCTTTCCAATGCACCAGAAAGAAGTGGATAGTAGCAGCCAGAGAAGAGAGGAACGACTTACAAGCATGAGTCTTTTTAGGGAGAGAAAGAAACTCTCTATCCAATGTAACTCAAGAGTAAGCCGCCACATATACGGTCAAACTGGGCTCAAAGGCGCACTGATCACAATCCCGACCGTACGCACTCGTACCACGTGCCTCCGAACTCGTACTGCGTGCATTTCCCCCACTCGCCACCAAAGCCATCCTATTTCCTTCAAAAACACTTGATAGACCCTCAAGAGGCAGGAGACGACCACACTGTGCCAAAAGGCTATCATCTAAGATCCATTCTTTAGGCACTTCTTCCGTCATGCACTTTCCACTCTTTAAAACTCCAATATGTAAATCCAGGTTGGGACTTTCCAAGGTTGGGGGGCTATCCAAAATATCATACTTCACTTTCCGGGGGCTACGAATAAGGTGAGAAAGTCCCTGTGTAAACTTTGGAAACCTACCCACAGGTTTCCAAATTTTTGAAATTCTGGGAGTTACGAAACTTTGAAAATTGAACCTCATACAATCATGTCGAAAACCAATATGGTGGTTGACCCTTTTCAAATTTCTACTAGCCGGCACTGGAGGATAAGAACTTTTCAGCCGACGAGAAGCCTTGTCATGGACATCCTCCAGCTGCACCATCTGTGGACCTGCATTCTTAGCCACAGACTCACACAATACTTCAA
The DNA here is from genome assembly GCF_054954075.1 of Amborella trichopoda. Classification (NCBI taxonomy): domain Eukaryota; kingdom Viridiplantae; phylum Streptophyta; class Magnoliopsida; order Amborellales; family Amborellaceae; genus Amborella; species Amborella trichopoda. The sequence goes on along the minus strand of NC_142338.1, from coordinate 46,357,247 downwards.
TGATGAAGGAATCTTCACAAATATTGAGGCAAAGTTGGTCAGGTAAAGCCATGCTCATGGCCTTGGATATTTTAACCTGAACCTCAAAACAAACTGGATTTAAAAAGGAATCCCAGTCAAGGTCTAGATAGCAACCAAGAGAACTCACAATCTTTTTAATAATCTCTAAGCTCCACGCAAACAAAGAAATACCTCAAAGACGTACCCACATAATCTCCTTTTGAACAAAGGAACTATGATCCCTAGACTTCTAGAAATCCAATGATAGGAGGCTACCACGGATACGATATAAACGATGTGTGAGCACTCTCTGTGCTTCATCCTTAGCTCTCTGTTTGAATACCACTTTATTCATGCCAATGACCTTCATATCAAGAGAATATGAAAGATTCCATCCCCTCTTAGCCCAATCAGATAAACTAAAAAAACCAAAAATAAGAGGAGAAAAGGAACCTGTCACAAACAACTTCGACTCGATGTTGCGCTGCTCCTACTTAGATTTCTCCAACCTAACCAAAGGTAGAGGGGACCTACCACTGATCTGCAAAACGTTTGATCCTACCACCATTTCATTCTTCTCCTACCACCATCTCATTCTTCTCTCTAAAAGGGTGTGAGGATTATTCCATGTTTGTCACTATAATGACAACGTGATGATGTCTGCCCAATCTCATGCATCTTCTATTCTTTCTCTCTCATCAAATCAACATGGTTCATTTAGTGTATCTCAAATTGATCACATAAGGCTCACATAATGATAGTGATACTTCTAACGCTTAGTAACCATGTTCTTGTAGCACATGTCAAGCAAATTCCTATCATGATCATGTGTATGGTGCCTTAGCGGCCGGATCAAATCACGAATTGAGCTGAAAATGTAATCTTTCCTCATATGAATGCCAGTGTGTTCTCGTTAGTGCCAGGTGAGGGACGGCTGGGGCAATTCATAGATTATGTTACACAATTTGAAAGTGGAGTATATATGCTATGCTTTAGGAGCATGTTCCATATCCTGCCCCTCGATCATAACCCACTCGGGAGATATATATATATATATATATCTCAAATTTTTAGAACCACATAAATTTAATTTTTTCAAAATAATGAATTTTAATTTTGAGTTTCTAATACTTAAATCTCATGCTTAAAAAATCGGAAGGTCTTTGCTTAACTATACATAAAGTAAGATATGAAATATCTTTGGGGAATGTTCTGATATCACCGTATCATTGTTATCATCATCAAAGCCTTTTTCCAACTAATTAGGGTGGTCCGCCATTCTACTCTATTAAGGTAAACAAATTTTATAGGTTTATGATTCATGATATGTTTTGGCAAAGTTTTATGTTGGCTACTTCCAAACATAACCAAGCCCCTTTACTCACCATGTTATTATAATATAATAAAATTGTACTTCTAGAAAACCATGTTTGGGGCCATTGTATGACCTCAAATTTGTAGACACACTCTCTTCATCCCAACAAAAAATCCAAAAAAATAAATTTCAATTCGCACCCTATATTATGGTCAAAATAGGTCTCCTCCAACCATGAATCTAGACCATCTATTTGGTTAATTTTAAGATCTATGCCTTTATGGATTCATAATCAATTTTTTATTTTTTAACATTGTTTAAAAAACTATCTAAAAGTTATGGAAAGGAAACCCATCCATCCAAGGCATAGATCTAAGCATATACTAAAATAAACAACCTGTATTAATTAGGCTAAAAAATATTTTTTAGATATATATATTTTTTTGTGATTTTATATTAGAATGAAAAGAGTGTGTTTAAAAATTTGGGTCAAATAAATGAGCATAACATGACTTTTAAAGATTATTTTATTATATTACTAGAAAACCATTTCATAAAATCACTCCCCAATATCTTTTATTAAGAATAGTCCATGGATTGAAGAATGCTATATCCCTAAATTTTAGGATTCGAAAATTTAATTCTAGATTGGATTTTATATGTAAAAGTTAATGGAAAATTGTTCCATCTAAAAACAATAAAAATTAACAGGTCGAAATGGTTTCTTACTAAAATTGTTATTTTTAAATTATTTATTTATTATGTTCATGATGTGCATGCTAGAGATTATATATATTTAAACATTAAGTCTTAAAAACTATCTCAGATTTATAAAGACGCCCCCATTTCTAGGGTTGGCCGCAAAGAAACTGGGTACCTCATACATGATGCTCATGACTTATCACTATACACATGGTCAGCATGGTGTGGAGTCGCAGACAAGGTGCTCATCGTCCATTTAGATCAATAGACGGCAACGATGAAACTCCCTTCTGCTCTCCGTCAGCAAAGCATCGGCTGGCCTCATCTCCTCCCCATAAACCGACTTTGGACAGTCGGTTGTCCTTCTCCACATCGTACACGGCGTATGTATGGTCTAGGTTTTGTCTAGGGTTTTTGGTTTTCGCTCCCTCTTTTGAAACTCGAAAGCCTCGCAAACAGGCGGGCTTCTTCTTCAACGATCACATCCATGGGGAAGAACAAAAAGCATGGCGCCGACAACCAGGAAGTTCGTCCTCGTCGAAACTCAAACCCTAATTTATTTTCAGTTTCTAACGCGACCGCCAATTTCTTCTTCTCAAACCCTAACCCTAATTTATTGGCACCTGCAACTCTGAACAATCCACATTTTCTCCCCAACTTCGTACCTCCGACTAGTCCTGACTTTTTAAGACCAGGAATTTTTTACAATCCATCTGTGATTCCCTCCAATCATGGAGCTCCAAACCCTAACCCCAACTCTAGCTTCTTCCAGCCTGCAAACATTGTACCTGCTCTTTCTCAAATTTCACCTCATTCTCGGATTGGAAGCCATGGTCTCAGCGAAGGAGTTGTTCAAGGGTTGGAGATAGTGGCTCAAAAGGTTCACAGAGACTTGCTGGCTTCTGGTACGGGTGTTTTGGCATGGAAAGTCATCAAGCCTGTGCTTTTTTCATGTGGAGTTGAATCATTGAGTGATTTGGGGCATAATTTGCAGCGAATTCCTACTTTGCAGAAGCTCATTTTCATGGAAGGAAAGGTGTGTGAACTTACTGATGTTTTATTAGTTTTACTGAATTTAGGTTTTGATCTCTACTACGCTGAGGAAATTCTCATTAGAGGAATGTATTTTTAAGAAGAATAAACGCAATAGAAAACGAGAAGCAACTAGGAACAGTGAAATGGGAATGACATGTATGTTTTTTGATGTGATCATCAGTGTTTCAAAAAGCGTTAGGCCCAACTCCTAGGCAAGCGCCCGGAACCTTGGCGGCCCAGTTGAATCCAAATAAATATCATGCAGTGCAGTTATGTCAATATCAGTTATATGTGTTGCAATACATAATTTAAATTATATTACATATTAGCATTGCACGCACAATTCATAAACATAACCATAATCCATAAGTCGGTTCAGACTCCATATCCAATTAAACTTCAAATTTACAACCAATTGAATTATCAAACCAAGTTATCAAATAGTATCACACCAGTACTGGAGTACACCACCATGAGGAAGAAAACAAAATTGAATTATGAAACTATGAAAGTAATACTTGAAGACTCAAAAGAATCTTTAATAGTTCAATACACAATGCTTCAATCAAAGTTCAAACTTCAAAGTTTAATAATTATTCAACAATCAACATTCATCATCAGAAAATCTTGGGTCAGCTGTATTGGCATCATATTCATCGGAGTCGACGGAGTCGTCACCCTCCTCAACATATTGGTCATCCCTGTCCTCCTCCGTCTGTTCTGAATCACCCCCTTCTTCCTCCTCTTCCTCCATCCTTGTTCTCTGTGCAGAAGATCTAGTAGCCCTAGGAGGGTCAGCTGATGTCGTTGAAGCATCCATGACCATGTTCCATGTCAATCCTTCATGCCCCTCGACCTCATCATCATCAACTAACCACTCCATAGCATGGTCCATATTTTTTGATCTGATGGGGTCTCTCTTAGCAAACCTGTCTTTCAAGAATCGACGGTACTTGACATAGACTAAGTCATTGAGTCTCTTTGATTCAAGCCCGTTTCTTTTCTGTGTATGAATCTAACAAAATCAAATGAAACTAATGAAAATCTAATATCTATGGTGCATGTATTAGTTATAAAATTATACAAATTACCCTTATGGCCTTACCCCTTCAAAAGTACTCCAATTGCACTCACAACCGGATGAAGAAGTGGTTAGGTTTATAATTCGAATGGCTAACTTTTGTAAATTTGGAGAACTAAACCCATGTTGGCTCCACCAATGGGCTGTAAAGATATAGAATAAAATCATAAATAAATAATACAATTACTTGATTACTTGAACTTGATGAACTTAGGAGTATTATTAATACCTGAATCAATTTTGGCCCTTTGCCTCATTACCATTGGACCTCCAAAAGACTTTAGTGAGCACTTGTAATATATCAGCTCATCCGTGCATATAATATCCTGCATATCAGGATCAGGGAGTAGCACCTCTACACACTCATTAAATCCATTCATAATTGTGTCATTTGTTTGTATATCCATGTTAATATAAAATAAAGTTGGGTTCAAATAATAACCAGCTGCATGCAATGACCGATGTAGCTGCCTATCCCACTTCTCATCAATAATCTCCCAAATAAGCTTGTAGCGGGTTTCTTCATCATTGAAATTTTGGGCTATCTCTCTTTTGCATTTCTCCATAGCATCATATATGTAGCCCATAGAAGATTTGTCACTATCAACCATGCGAAAGTCTTTGACAAGAGGAAAAAATACCTTACGAGCGCCCTTCACCCCTTTCAAAAAAGCCTTAGAAAGTATAATATCTCTCACCTTCTTCCCAACCTGATCATTAGACTACTTGCATGCTCTCCACTCATTTGAGATAAACATTCGCCTCAACTGTACTCTCCTCGAATGTATGCTATCTAAGCATAAGTACCAGGTCACAAACCTCGTGACCCTATGCCTCACAATCTCTTTTTTCTTTGTAAAGATACACATCATGCTGAGGGTGAGATGGTGGCTATAAATGAAATTTACAACTAACTTGGCCTTCTTCACTGCACCTGATATATCGGTTAAACCGCCAAGAGTCTCAAGCATGAGGTCTATACAATGTGCTGCACATGGTGTCCAAAAGATTCTAGGATAAGCTATGCGCAACAAATTAGATGCAGCAACATTTGGAGCAGCATTGTCTGTGACAACCTGTACAACCAGATGCTCTCCAACCTCCTTGATTCCCTTCTCTATCACTTGAAATATGTAATGGGCATCATGGATATGATCAGAGGCATCAATAGACCTCAAAAAGACAGTCCTTGCAGGACAATTTGCAAGCAAATTCATCTGACTTCTTCTCTTCCTATCACTCCAAGCATTAGTCATAATAAAAACCCCATACTGAGCCCATGCATCCTTCTTAAGTTCTACAGCTTCCTTCATGGCACTCATTGCCTTCTACCTTTTTTAAAAAAGGCTATGAAAGCTCATATGGGGTTGGGGATTTCATTTCAGGGCCAAATTGGACAACTGCCTCTATCACAACATAGAAGCTGCTTAAGCGAGCGGTATTGAAAGGAATGCCCGCCTCATAAAACCATGTAGCAAGATAATACGTAGCTCTTTCTCTCTTCTTTCTTGATTATATTTTCAATGGTGGTTTTCTTTTTTGTTTTCTCTCCTGCAACCTCAAAGTTAGGCCGAGGTAAAAAACTATACATAGGGCCTCTAATCCGAGGCTTTAGTCTCAGAATCAGAAGCAATTACAACTTCCTTCCCCTTTCCCTTAATAATGGATTGCTTAACCTCTTGACATCCCTTCATTTCCTCATCACTATCATCACATCAAAATTGACCCGAACCCCAGACATAATCTCTGCTATAGAGGCAAATCTCCCATCTTTTTTCATTTTCACCATGTTCAAAAAATTCTTTATTTCATCTTTAACAACATTACGAGTCTTTTTACGTGGGGCAACATCCCCCTTGGTACCGACAAGATGTTTCTTGAACCGGTTTATGCCCCCTTTTGTATCATTTTCACAAAACTTGCATCTAATGCAATTTTTATCATTAGGATCTGGGTTATAGCCATATTTCCAACCAGGATTTTCATTCCTATTAGATCCTGAAGAAGACATCTAAAAAATAATGCAAATTACTAAAGCAATAAAAAAAAAATCACTTACTTTGAGTTTGATTGCTCAATCTTCAAACTTCCACCTCAAAGATGCTTCTAAATACTCAAAATCTTCTAAAAAGCCCCTAATAACTTTGCAAAACATCAAAAAGTAAATCTAATATCAATGGGTGATGTTTTGATCGATGTTTGTTGACTTTGAGAAACCTTTCGATCCTAAAAAATTCACCAAAAATTAGATTTTTGGGGGCTTTCTCTCTCTAAAATTGTCTCCAACAAGTTTTAGGGTTCAAATGAATCTAAAACCCTAATTTTTGGCCCTTTAAAACAAAAAAAAAGACCAAAATTGCCCCTATCGAAATCAATTTCGGCCCCTGGGCGGGGCGCAGGCCCTGGGCGCTCCGTACCGCCTAGGCAGCCGCCCAAGGATCGACCGCCCATATTGGCCGCCTAGGCGTGGGCGATGCGCCCAGGCCTTTCGGACCACCTAGGCGGCCGCCTAGGCGCTGGGCCGTCCGCATTTTGAATCATTGGTGATCACAACAACTTCTGTAAAGCAATGTAACTGAGTTCTAATGTAAGTTTACTTCCACGCCATTTTAGGACATTGAACCAATGTAATCTTTGTGTAATCTCGAAACTTGGACAAATGGCTCAGTGAATTCCAGAACCAGAAAAAAAAATATTGGTGGATTGTTCATTTGTATATATCTATTTCTTTAGGATTCTAAATTACAAAATAGAAAAATTGAGCAGGTATACTATGCTCTCTTAGGAGCATGGTTTACTTCTACTCCCTTCGTCAAAAGACCTACTTGGGAGGATTTTTTCAATATGAAATTTTGGGAACCACTTCAAAATTAGTAGACGATTATTACCTTTTTTTTTTTTTTTTTGAAATTTAAGTTCTCTTAACACTTATATCTCACCATCTAAAAATTGGATGGTCTCGATTCAGTATCGAGACATTACTTTTTTCAATTGCATAGATGGTACAATTATGAATGTTTCTATTGGGGTTAATGTATGCGAATTTTGGGGTCTTAAAATTGATTCTAAGTGGGGTTTTACTCGAGGGAGTTAATGGACATTCTGCTCCCGTGGGAGTAAAATATCTTTTGGCAAAAAAATTTAAGGTCTCCATTATGCCTAATCTCTCTCGAATTGACGATCACTAGCTTCTCCTTCGCCTTGTCAAAATATCTTTAATTTTGTTAGGATGCATAGAGAATTAGAGATCTGCAACTTGATTACCTGTTCTGAATATATTGCTTACTTTTTTTTATTCTTTGCTAAAGCCTTTATAACATGGAAATGCGTCCTTTCGAAGTGCTTATGATAGGATATTTTTTTTCCAGTTTGAGTGATGAATTGAATATAGTGTTACTGACCTTGGATAGTTTATTAATAAGAAATTTTTGTTATAGAAACAGTTGAGAGACCCTGAGGGAACCTAATTTTCTCCGCATTGTATGTTTTCTAAGTTACACGAGATTTAGATAGTATTTATTTGCTGGTCATATTTGGAGTTCCTTGTTGCAACTTGGAGGGTCTTTAATTGTTTGTGGTGTGTAAAATTGATCTGTCTTCTTCACCATGTTACAAGCTAATAAAAGAGAAACCAATTGTGGGATCCATGGTATTTTTGAATAGGTTATGCCTTTTCATGTTACATCATAAAATGCTTTTGGTAACTGGACAAAAGTTCTGCAATTTTGTTTGTTCTTGATGGGTAACTGAATCTTGTTGTCTAAATTTAGCAGTTTTTGAAAACTTGTGCAAGTCGACTCGGACTTGGGTGAGTTACTCAGGGCTCGGAAGGCTGCTGAGCCCAGAACAGGAAACTAGTATGTACCTTATATGGTGCTCGGATGACTACTATAACTAATCGTTCGGTATTGTACAAACATGGGACGACTCGCTGGAGTATATTTAGTACTAGGGCGAGTATACTTGGTCAAGTTGCTACAGTTCTCGCCCCTAGTACTTTTTTGCCTGATTATTACTTAGAAGCATTAAATTTGAGAGAAAACCATCAGAACTAATAGATTTGAGAGATTGAAAAATTCTATTTGGCTTTTTCATTGATTTTGAAAAATATGTGATTTCTTTGCAATGGATGGTTGATCTTCAAGGAAACTTGATTCATAAACCTAATACTGTGTCATCATCCAACTATAGGTTTGATTTTCACAAAAAAAAACACAAAACAAAATTAAGGATTTGACAAATTTCATATTTGGGTTTTTTACTCTCCCAATTTTTCAAGAGCTTGGGTCTCCCAGATCCTAACTCGAAACTCAAATTCATTTTGGGGATTCGATTAGGCTGGTGTGAGGAAACTTTGACAAGGTTTTGAGGCTCAATTATCACCGAGTGCGAAGATCGGGGGATCGGCTTCAAAATTGTGGATATATATATATATATATAGAATTTTCTTATTTATCAAGCTAGTAACGTCATTTTTTTTCCTATTCCATGCTTTATATAATTTTTTTGATTTTGTATTTTTATGGTTTTTTATACGACTTTCTTAGTTTTTGGGTTTTTCTTTTCATTATTTTCCACTTATTTTCCCATTTTTTAGCCCCTTTTTTCCATCTTGAGTAGAACTTGGGCGAGTCATCACTTGCCCAATTTACTTGGGTAAGACTAAAATTTAGCATGGGGTTCGTACTGAACTAGTGTAAAATTAATATTTGTAAAAATAGGACCAACATTGTTGCGGTTCATAGGGGTTGGTAATTGGGTCGGGTGAACCCGACCGAGTTTGGGTTTGGACCCACATGTTGGACTGATTGGTCGGGTCTGGTTTCATTCAACATTGACCCGACATTGTTTGCATCCATCTTAGATCTTGTCGGGTCCGGTATAGTTGACCACAACCTGGTATAGTTGACCCCGAGGCTGTATATATTGACATAAATACATATTAGTAATATTAATTATATCATCATTATCCGAGCTTTATCCCAATTATTTGGGGTTGGTTACACGAAGCTTGTTCCGCCAGTCTGCCCTATCAAGGGCCATACCCTCAGTTAGATCATAAGTCACCATACTTCTTAACATACTTCCATCCATGTTCTTTTGGGCCTTCCCCTTGCCTTTCTAAGGCTTTCCACTAGAACCAATAATCTTAAATATATAATATGAAGAAAATACTATATTTTTTTATATTTTTATTTATAGACCCGAACTGACTCGACCCTGTGGGTCGGATCTGTCCAACTTATAAATGGTTAGGTCAGGTTCGGGGTTGACTTAGATCCCCCTGACCTGACTCATTCCACCCCTGGCTGTTCAATCTCTTCATATTGTTCTTTAGGGAATAGTTGATGCTGGACCAAGGGGCCTGGGCTCCTATGCAAATTTGGTGGGCGTAAAAATAAAGGGTTGTGTATGATTTGTAATTTTTTATTATCCTAGTATTTAGGACTTCTGTAGGGCTTTCTGTTCTTGCAAAGGTAGGACATCAGGGTTTTGGAAGTTTTGAGGTCTGAGTAGGAGTGGATGATGGGATCTAAAAGAAATATGATTTGGGTTAGTTCTAAGGGGACATTTTTGATATAATTAGGGCTATAAGTAGGGTATGATTTGTGGGATTCAAGCTAGGAATGCTTTGCAGAAAATTAACAACCTTGCAAAGGAGGTTTAGGGTTTAGACTTTGATTTAAGGGCTTCGGAAGGTAGATACATGGTCAAGATAACTATTGAGCTATTTACCAAGAGTAGGGCTGAGAATACATCCGATCTGGATCCGAAACCCAGAATTCAGATCCTATTCGGATCTGGGTATAGATCCGAGATTTGGATCCAAAATTCAGATTCGAATTAAAATCCAGATCGGATCTAGGTGTTGGTGGATCCGATCCGGATCTGACACGGTTTTTGAAACTGATATAATTTATATATGTATCTATAAGTTATAATTTATATATAATAGAATATGATATATAAAATTGATTGACGCCACTTTCTCTCTCCATATATCTTCTGTCAAACCCTGATCCCACTTTCTCTCTCTTCTTAACCGACGTCACTGTCTCCATCTACCCAACACTTGTCTCCCTCTTCTCTCTCTACCTAACCCTCATCTCCCTCTTCTTTCTCTACCCATGGCTCTCACGGCTCCCACCTCCTCCTCCTTGTTACCCAAAGGAGACCCAGAGCTCGAGCCCTCTCTTTGCTCGCCCTAGCAAACCCTCTGGTCCATGGACCCACGAAGAAACCCTAGCTCTCATAGACGTTTACCAAGAGAGATGGTTCTCTCTCAAGAGAGGACAACTTAAAGCTTTGCATTGGGAAGAAGTTGCAGAGCTCGTCTGCCTTTGTTGTGGCTATTCTGCGCCTTCAAAGACACTACATAATGTTGACACAAGGTCGAGAAGCTTCGCAAGCGTTATCAAACAGAGCGGCAAAAAAACCCTTATTATTCTTCATGGCCTTATTTATGAAAGATGGAGTTCAATATCGGTGGGTGATTCACAAAAACCCAAATAAGGATTAACCTCCAACTAAACTAAGCGCCTTTAACTCCCTCTCTTGCAGAATACTTGAGCTTAATTCAATCAAGCCCATGCCGAGCACTAGATGGATCCGCCTCTTAACAGACTATGATTGTAGGCTCGAGGCATTACTCACTCTCTCTCCTTATAAAAATTGTATAGATTTGCACTGAGAAGAAAACCATTTTATCTGTTGACGACATAGTCGCTTTCATCGGCGACAAGTGCAATGGAGTCATCGGACAAGAAAGCAAAACTGGACTCCCTTTTCTATTTTTGATGCAGATCAAAATTTGGATGTTACTAATTTTTAATTTTATTTTTAGAGATTGGGTAGGGTTTTTATTTTTATTTTTTTGAGAAAAGGTTAACATTGTATTACTGGATATGAAGTGTACAAGTGAGAAGAGGCCAAGTTCATCCCCTAAGGGGTGGATTGGAAAATACAGTCAGCGTATCATATACAAAAAGGGCTTATAAAACCGCCCAATGTAAATGTTTTACATGAAGCTTTCAAAAAATACAAAAGATGAGGAGGCCTAGAAAAGCCAGGTGATGTGCTATGGAGACGAGTTGAGCCAAAGGTCTTGTGCAAAAAAGGAGACGACCCCAGCTTGATATTGTAATTGCATATTTGCTCCCTCTTTCGCCAAGCGATTCGCGAAGTCATTTAATATCCTCCATGTATGCTGCCGAGAGACATCCATATCTCTACAAAGGTGATCAATTTCATCAAATGTAGTGGTTTAGATACCATGGCCGAGGGGAAGCCCTACTAGCCCATGAGAGAACATTTTTTGAATCTTCTTCTATGATGAGGTGTAATCCCCAAGAGCGATTAAACTTTTTCAGGACTTGAAGGAGGGCCAAGGCTTCAGCAATTTGTGCTTCCATGAAGCCAAGGTGCTCTGAGAAAGTAAGAAAAACATTGCCTTGGTGGTCTCTAAACCCCCTCCAGCCCCTGCCGGCCCAGGGTTCCTTAAGGAACACCCATCAAAATTTAGCTTGATGGTTCCTTCTGGGGGGTGGTTGCCAAAAGCTGGATTTTTGTGGTTGTCATGGGCAGTGCAGGAGAATATTTTTTCATTGGGGAGGAACTGGGTCCTTTGTATACCCGAGTAGGCCTTGTGGTTCGAGGCCCAGAAGGTTACCATGGAGATTGCCTTGTACAGGAGAGTTGAAGCTTGTAATTTTGAACCTTGGAAGATTCGGTTGTTTCTTTCCACCCATATGGTCCACAGGGTTGCCGCTAAGGTAGCCTTCCAAAGGGCTCTGCCAGCCTTTGGCCATGGAGTATGAAGTTCATAGTAGATGAGCGCTTTTACCATAGGTGGAGTGACCCATTCGATGCCAAAGAGTTGCAAAATTTTCCCCCTAAGTTCAGAGGAGAAGTCGCATTGTAAGAAAAGGTGGGGGTTTGACTCCTCATTATTTTGCATAAAGCACATCTGTTGGGGATAGGAATCCCTCTCTTTTGGAGGTGGTCAGTAGTGAGGGCTTTGTGGGAGTAGGCTAGCCAGTTGAATGTTTGGACCTTCGGTGGAGCAAAAGTAGACCACACTTTCGAAACTACCGAGGTGGGGTTGGCCGGAAAGGTGGGAGGCTGTGAAAGGATTTTATAAAAGGAGGCCACCAAGATTTCCTACATATTTCCTCTCTCGGATGAAGTCTAATTTTAGGAAGTACATTTTACTTGGGAAAATTAAGTCTGTATTTTTTTTTAAGGCCAAATCTTCTTCTTTTGAGAGAGTTGGTAATCATTTCTATTATAGGAAATATTCATTTTTGTTAATCTTAGAAATATGATTTATTTACTTTTAGGTAAAATCATTTACATATATCTTTTAGGAGCTATTATAAAAATGTGGGTACTATAGAATAGGTTGATGGTTTTATTAGGGTATCGCTTGGGGTAATGGTATTTATCTTTTGTTTAGAAAGGAAAGGGATAAATATGGATTAGTTTGGGTTAGGTTAAAACTAAGGAAAATAATGGGTCATGTAGGTGGAAAGGATGAAGTAGGGAGTTGTAATTATCTTTTAGGAAGTTGGATTTGAGAATATGGAAAGAATCTAGAGATAGATTTATTTTGATTAGTTATCATTTTTGGTTTTTAGTAGGGAGATATATTAGGGATTATCTTTTAAGAGTTACGTGATATGAAGTTTTAAATGTATAAAAGGAGGCACGCGCCATGTAATGGGAATTGAATTTTATGAAATAAAGAAAGTGTTTTCTTGTAGAAAGAGAGGCCCTTTGTGGGTGTTATTTATTCTCTTGTATTTATGGGCTCGTGCCGGAATACTTGTATCCGCGCATTTTGTTTTTCTTCTTGTGACCCCTTCTGGATTTTTACTTTTATCTCTAAAACACGGTTATTTTTATCGATGTTGTTTGCCGGTAAATTTTATACTGCGTCAATTTGCAAATTCCTTTGCATCATCGTGCGACATACCCGTGGCGTATGGTACATGATTTAGGCTACATGATGCTGCACCGTCCATTATCGATGGTGGAAAATGGATATGGAATTAAATTTGGATCCAGATCCAGATATTCAAGATCCAATCGGATCCGGATCCGATGTATACTATCCGGATCTGGATTTGGATATGGGTGGATCTGGACCCGATTTGGAAAATTCTTACCCCTAACCTAGAGGTTTGGACTTTGGAGAGGTATGGCTAGAGTTTATGGTAGGGTTTGAATGGGTGGAGGGTTTTAGTGAGAGATTAGAGAGAAGGGATGAAGATGGGGGAAAGGAAGACAGGAGCAAAACTTTCGCTTTTAGGAGACTGTCCAACGTAGGCCAACCGTTTGTGGTTTTAGGTCTTTCAATTCAAAGAAGGGGCCCTTGTTTCTTGATGGCCTCAGACAAATCCAAGTTCTAGGGTTTGTGGTGTCACACCACACAGGTGAGTCAAGGAATTACGCTTTAGAGATGAAGGGATGACTCCTGAAAGATGGTTTCACATCGATCTTTAAAACTAAATTTATTTCTTAGTCTTGATTTATTTGGTCCTACATGAGCATTTATAGAGGTTGGAATCTCCCTGTATTTGACTTAGCTCGGAATCAAGCTATTGATAACTTTCCTAAATTTCAGAAACTTCAAAATTGTTCCAAAATTAAGCAACTAGATTCCTTATATTTTTGGGAACTATGCCTTTACAAAATGAAATATGTAAGGGCCCTCTTTCGAACACTTTAACATAACAAGAACTACTTACATTTTGAAATATGTAGAGAAATACCTTATTAAAGCTAAAGCCTTAATTAAACCAATTTTCTTCACTAGTTTTCTCCGCGGGATTTCATCCATGATTTGTAGCATGAAATGTCCAAATTAGGAAAAATGCAGAGATACTAGTTGATGATCTCTGAAATATCTTCAATTTACTATTTGAATGACTTGAAATGGTCATCTAGGTGAAAAATTATGCCTTCAGGAAGCCATCGGCATCAGTGGTGGCTGCAGCATAACCAAAAAAAAGTTTTGAACCTCGGCTACCGCACAGTTAAAAACGTAATCATCGCAGAACCTAGCCCAATTTATTTCTTGTCTTGACATGGTAATGCAATAGGTTGTTGTGTTTCTTTAGATCAGAGACTATGCTTGCATATTTTCTGGTTTTAGCTTGGTTGTGCGCCACTGGCTACATTAATGGTTACAGTAACAGATCTGATCCTTTTATTGGTTAGTGCATTATGAATTTAATTCTCATGCCTTGTCTAATATTCCAGAACTACTCAAATCAAATTAGTTACTATGAGCTATTTTAGTTGATTAATGAGCATATGTTCTGCTGATTGCAGGTGAATGCCTTTATACATTGTTTTGTTGGTGTAAGGAGAATCACCACCTTATATGAATTGAATTCAGAGGTATGCAAGAGTGAAGGACTTGACAACTTTGAAGACCTTACGTTGGGACCTCTACTGCAGAACCCTTTGGTGCGAGATTATTTTTCAGTTGCTTCTGATGTAATGGAATTTCCCAAGATAACATCTCAGGATATAATTAGTCATCTATCTGATTTCATGAATATTTGTAAGGATGATGACATCCAGGTCAAGGGTTTTCTGGCATTCCTTGCAAGGAAGTTAGCATTTAAAGATCCAGCAAAGCTATGCATACGCATTGAGAGTTTGGGGTGTGTATATTATTGTCCCTGATCTTATGTGCATGGGACAGTTTGAAATCATTGTCTTGTTATATCCTGAGATAATCTTAATGTAGATAATCAACATGTAAAAATGGCCCCTTGTTTCTGTTTGGGTTGATGCATGCTTTTGAATTTTGGGATAGATTTAGAGAAGACTAATGCTGAAGTTGTATAATATAGATGTGACTTGTTTTTAAATAGATTTATGAGCATCGGGTGCATGTTCTGCAAGAGTAAGCCACATGATATGAATATAAAATGAGAACTTGCTTGTGAAATAGCTAATTGTAGATTTGAGATTTTCCTGTTTCAATTTCTGGAATATAGATGCCATTAGGTAGCTGGTATTTGTCACGATTGTTTATTTGTTGCTAATTGTTTTTTTCATCCTGCATTTGGTGCTTATTCCAGAAACCTATCTTCACGAGTGTAATGCTATGTTTGGATGATTTTAAGCTCTCTACATGTTGTAAATTTCAGAAGGATGGGTTTTGGAGCATTTGAACTACTTACTGAGATGGTTTGTGAAACTCGTGATTTTTCTTTAATAATGGTACATTTTATGTATTCTCTTGTTGATTCTGATGTCACTGCTAGTATCTACATATCTATCCTTTGCCCTCGTCTTCTAAGAGATTGGTATTCTGAATTGATTCAGAAGGATGGGTTTAGGAGCTGTGAACTACTTACTGAGATGGTTTGTGAAACTCGTGATTTTTCTTTGATAATGCTACATTTTATGCATTCTCTTATTGATTCTGTTGTCACTGCTAGTATCTACATATCTATCATTTGAGCTCATCTTCTAAGAAATTGGTGTTCTGGATTGATTTTAGTCAATTTGTGTGTGGTCTTTACCTTCATTTTTTTCCCCATTTTACATTTAGCTAATTGATTCAATCCTTTGAAGGATGCATCTCAAGTATATTCGGGAAGCCAAGAGTCTTGAGCAGGCTCCACTTCAGATTCTTGTGGAGACTGCGCGTCTGACCAATGTCCAAACAAAGGAGCAACCTTACAACATTCGTGCTAAACAAGGAAAAGAGGATGTGCCACATAATACTGCAATACAGTCACAGATGCACTCACTGGACAAACGGTTCAATGTTATGTCAAAGCGTATGAAGTCATTTTTTTCTGGGTGCAAAGATTCTAAGCCTAATCACATCCGTTTTATTTCATCAAGTTCAGATGGAGAGGATGTTCATGATGAAGAAGATGATACAGGTGATGACAATTCAAAAAGAGCAAATGGCAACTCAATCCAAAAGAAAAGGGAAGAGAAGTCATGTGGGGTCCCTTTGAGTACGTGCCCCTACCCTTCAGCTGCAGAGGAGATGATAAGGCTTGGGATGGAAACGAGTACACATGTAACTGGATCTTCTGCTAACGGTTTAAGTGGCAACATAAGTAAGAAATCTTCTAAGAGGAAGCGAAAAGTGGACAAAGAAGCTTCAATGTTGGATTCTTCTCAGAAATGTTTGAAGACTGAGAACAATGAGAAGGGTTTTGGTGATCCAAAACATGCCCAATATGAAGCACTACATGTAGATTCCAAAGAAACAGAGAGAGATCAACACACTGTGGATACTGTTTCCCATTTCTATAGATCATCAAGAGGCAAATTTCAGGTGGAAATATGTAGTTTTGAGCTTCCAAGAAAATCTCTTGAAGCGTTCGTTTCTTTTTGGAAGGAGACTTGTCAGGAGCACTCTGTAACTGAGGTCTGTTACATTCTTTTTGAGATATTTGTGTCTGACATGCACCAGAGTTCTATTTCTTCCTCATTTTATTCTTTTTTCTTTCATTTTTGAAACTTTGTTCTGCAAAAATTGTAGTATTTATGGGTCAGACCCATTTTCCCCTTCTTTTATGTGTCATAATTCCACTAGAGCTTTCAGATTTCATCAAATTCGGAAAGGTTAAGAATGGCTTCTTCGCAAAAGAAAGCAATGATGAAAATGCTGAATAAAGAATCATGGCAGGCTATCTGTTTTTTTTTGAGCTAATATTGATTTTATTCCTTGATGGGAATCACATGTCGAAATAATAGGTCCCTGTACTACCCCTATACAGTCTAATCAAATATGAGACTATTTAGCAAAATCTCTTATTTTTAGGAGTTTATTAATGTTATTTACAAGTTTCTGGTTGGGCACCTGTAGCTTATTGGGCATTTGTTAAAATTAATGCTCTTGGGTAAGTGCTACAGAGGTGACTAGATACACGTGTACATTCACTAATTGAGCATTTATTGGAAGCATAATCAATGGGTGGGTTAGCATGGGCAACATTTGTCAAATGTTTAAGTCTTGGAAGGTCTTGCTCTATTTGATTATATTGAAAGGTGACTCTTCAGAAATGTTGTGTGCCGTCATGCATTTTTAGTTTTGAGGCGTATAGGATGGAGACAAGTCAGATGTTTTTCTGTTGATATAGATTACTGGATCCAGCCATTACTGTGATCTGTTACGATCTTCTTTTTGTTTATCATTATTAGGTTTTAATTTTCACCTTCTAAGTCTCCTCCACTACCCCTCTATTTATCTTATCTCTAGTTTTGCATGCTTGTGTGCTTTCCTTCTCATAATTACTTAATCTGTGGTCTGTTTGTGTGACACCATGTGTTCTTTTCTGTCTCTTCTGTCAGTGAATGGTTAAATTTTAAAGAATGTTTTTTCTGTGTCCAGGATCTTGTTTAGTTCTCTTATTTTCTGTACTTTTTAAATGACATAATGCTTCATATTTCACTAGTTATATTGGATTCTGATTGTAAAATGAGATGTAGGTGGTATCATAATAACTTTTGTACCCCTTCTTTTGCTGTACTGCCTTGATTTGCTAATAATTAGCATGCATGGCTTTTCATTTTATATGTTTATAATAAGGGTTTTTACTGTCAAATGTTTTTTTTGCTTGTATTGATTAACTCCTTTTATTTGTACCAGGCTCATTCTGTCCTTTTGTATCTTGCAATTATGAAATTAACATGGCGATCGCTGTTTGAATATCTAGGTTTTCGAAAGGATGATGCTTTCCTATAAAGATTTGGTGAACTCTAAAAAGCTGATGAAGTTGTTATTGCAGATCTTTTCATCCAACCCTTTTCTTGGTTTACTCAACATCGCTGTAAGTTGCATGATTATCTTCCCTGCGTGCAATGATTCGTAGTTTTTCTAACTCCATTTTTTTGTGAATGGTTTTGTTTCTTGCTGAGTTTTTATAAGAAAGCATGGTGGTAGCGGCCTCGTACTTTTATCTTGGACCATACTTGCTGGGAGCTTTTGATTCTCAATAGCATGCCCGTTTGCTTAAACGTGCTCTAGAAATTATCGTTGTTCTGTTTCCTTGTTTGGTTGGGGATACACTGCTTTCGTTTCTCCTACATTTTCCCCCTGCATTTACCCATTGTTGAATTATAATTCTTTTTATTTTCATACTCTTCTCGTGATTTCCCAAGTGCTTTTAGATGGTATGTTTGCGATGTTCTTCTCATATTTTTCTCCACTTCTTTCTCATTGTTTTCCTCATGCAGCTTTTTCATCACGTTTTCCATTTTCTTCAACCAAGGACTTATTTGAATTTTGTATTCAGAACCCCTTTCTCAAATTGTTCCCAGCATTTGTTCTTTGGGCAAGTGGCAACTATGGTTTTGGTTGTGGGATCTGTGATTCTGTGGTTCAATTCATTGCAGCCTCATATGTTTGAATCAAGTTTCAAATACCAGTACAGATACCCATATGGGGTAGGGGTCTGAACTGATATATATTGACATTGCCAGATATATTGGATACATAATGTGGAAAATATAATAATAATACATAATGTGCATTATTAGTAAATAATGGATGTAAATAAGGGGGCACAAGTTTGTGTGATATTTTACTCATTTTTAATTTTTTTAGATAACGGATTTATGGTGGATATATCTGGCATTATTTTTAAAAAGAACCGGTATAATGGCATTTGTTACGGATATTAAATCTTTTTCTTTTCAAAAATTGAATCGCGACTTATCTGTGCCATGATATATAGGTTGATATGTTTCTAAAAATATTCTTATATTGGACTGTACTGCCAGATTTGTCCTTCTGTT